>NW_019392838.1:1071876-1255525 GCF_000648675.2 Cimex lectularius | reverse complement strand
ACAATTACATTTAGGATGTGGAAAAGTGAATTTATACAATGCAAAATATTTTTTTTTTATATCCAATCAAAGTATTTCTACTCACTCAAAGTGTTTGTCTTCTGTGTAATTGTACCATTCTTGCGTGTCGTGTTGAGAGTGCCACTGGCAAATGCATTTGTTAAATGTAAACAATGTTTGTAAATCCCAGGCCCTGAAGATGATCTCAATAAAGATCGAAACGTTGGCACGATAAAGAAAATGTTTTTTGGAAACCTACATCACACCAGACCGCATCTCACGATTTCTGAATAATTAGGCTATAGTTTTGAAAATTCAATGCTCCGATAAACCCACTGGCAAGATTTGCTCTTGAGGTCTGCGGTGAGCCTTTTAGCCGTTTCATCGTTTTGGTCTGTCAGACGGATGTGACCTAGGTCATCGTAAAAGACCGAACTATCTTTGACGCTGATGCTGGGGTGTTGGTCTGCGAACCGGTGAACTTATGCTCAACCGACGCTGGGTCACGTATTAAGTCCATCTTCCCTCGCGGAATAGAACTTAGCAGTTAACTAACCCGTGACGTGTTGAACAGCGTTCTTCGTGTATCCCGTACGAACTTTGGAACGACTCATTTCTATATTCAGCCAGTAAAGTTAATCGAGTCACAAAATTGTGTAAATTTCGTTTCCTTAGAAGTGAAATAGTTTTAATAAAATTGTAAGCAAAATTCGTAAAATTTCAAAATTTATTTTCTGATAGAAAATGAGTAATACTACATTTTATTTTAAACCCGCACGTATTTCGATGCTGTCAGAAACGGTTTTACCTACAAAATACACCCCCCCGCCGATCATATATTGGATAAATAACCATGCATGATATATATCGATTGTTGAACCCTGCGAGAGAAAAGCTATTATAATTGTTTGATTGTTCAGTACAATAGATCGTTCATGAAGGAAAACGTGATCATTTCAAGATTCATTGTTCATCTATGCGTATACAATGCACACTCCAATCGACATTGTTAGATCTTAGGGATTTTTGTTTTCTTTTTTAACCGAATACAATTAGAAAACAATGGTTGAATTTTAAGAAAGAAAATGCGCGGCCAATTGTTTGTAATCGTCACGTTTATTCTCCTGAGCTTAGGTCGGTTAATACAAAAATTACATCGATAAATATCTGAAATTTGAAATAATTTAAAACATCTCTTGACCTTGTAATCTACAAATAAACAAAGAAAATTTTCACTTTTGCAAAGTCAATTAAATTTAAAAGAGAAGAATCTCTCCGAAAGCCATAGTGATTTCAACAGATATAAATTATATATGTGATTATGTTTAATGAATTATGTGTGGTGATTAGTGACCGTTAATCGACAACAGACACTTTGAGCCTTGAAGATGATCTCAATAAAGATCGAAACGTTGGCACGATAAAGAAAATGTTTTTCTGAAACCTACATCATACCAGACCGCATCTCACGATTTCTGAATAATAATGAATTATAGTGATGCAATAAGTGTGAATTGTCAAAATCATATAAATTTTTCATATAAAAATTTGAATTTGTGTAATACCTTGACAATGTTAGGACTGAGTCGGTCTTCAAGGGAATTTGAGATCGCCTTAAAGAAAAGAAGAAAAAAAAACATAAATATACCAATCGGTAGACTTATTTCACATATTAAATTCACTAGTTTCGTGGTCCGCTTGACCAATTAATATCTTTCAATTAATTAAGGTTGAAAAATGGCAAAAAGGAGGGAATATTCAAAAGGTGGGGTTGAGATGGGAAGTTAGTGTCCGAGGGGTCGTGGTCACGATAGCTCAAGTGGTAGAGCAGCGGCGTATCAAGCCGAAGATCGTGGGTTCGAATCCCGCTCGTGACACTGACTTTTTATCCCAACTAAAAACATTAATTAACTAGTTAATAGTTTTGCCCTGATGATGACCTTAAAATAGGTCGAAAACTTGGCACTGAATTCGCTTTTTTATTCTAGACCATTCCAGAGTGGTCTTGGATTTTTT
The DNA here is from genome assembly GCF_000648675.2 of Cimex lectularius. NCBI lineage: Eukaryota > Metazoa > Arthropoda > Insecta > Hemiptera > Cimicidae > Cimex > Cimex lectularius. Next base: position 1,253,509 of record NW_019392838.1, on the reverse strand, counting down.
TTAATATCATCACACATTCAATACGCATTCACACAAATAAATACATTCACACATATATTGCATTCATTCTATTTAGTAGATGGAGGACATCGAAGAGAAAAGTTGCTTCCGTCTATCTAACCCTACCCAAAACTCTATTTTTTGTTTAATATAAATAAGTCGTATTTTGGGGATGTAACGGGTGCTTAAAATGAATCCGAATGTTTTTTTACAAGTTTTATTTATTTTTATTTTTTGGCTTACCCCCCAGAAGCGTCTTCTGATTTTTATACATGTTTCCTTCATTTCATATCTCAAATCTCATTTTAATGCGATCCTACCTATTTTCTTCTTATCCTACGTAAAACAATAAATCGATAGATATATTTTTTATATCTAATTATAATTTGTTATAATTAGCATAGTTCAAAATTACGAAAATAGTAATAGGTTTTAAATGACTCTGCTGATCCACATGAAAAAAATTGCGGTTTAGTTGCAACAAATTATAATTAATCTCACTAAATATGAAATAAAATGTTTGATGGATTTATGTTGATTTCATCATTATTTTTCCACTCATAGCCATCTCAAATCTAAATATTGTTGATACAGTCTAAAAACAGAAAAATCCGTCTTTCTAAATCTTGTAGTAACGTTTAATTTGGACGAAATCCAGAGTAGGTATGGATTTTTAAGCCCGGAATATCGGACATCGAATAGATAAAGTTGCTTCCGGCTACCTAACCCTACCTATATTCTTTGTTTGTTTTAAAAATTCCTATTTGGGGGTTTTAAAGATGGATTAAAATGAATTTGAATTCGTGAAACATTTTTTTGTTTACTGTACTTTTGATTTTTGTTTGGTTTCTGAATACTGGTTCTTAGAGGGTCATCATCTTTCAGACGTCAAGTGGAAACCTCAATCTTGTTTTATTATAAATAAATGTTCCAATTTAGACATTGATCATAGATCAAGTGTATGAATGGGTTTACAACTGCATGCGTTGGGTGCTGAATTTGCCTAGCTGTTAACAGCACCCTCCCCCCCCCCGAACATCACGGGTGGGTGATTGTCGAGGCCTGCTGGCAATTTATTGTAAATTGCAAAAGTTGGAATTGCCGGTGGACTGCGATAAGCGATAGGCTGAACCCTGCACCTGTTTATTTTATATATGTACAGGGTGAGCTGCGATAGGTGTCGAAAATTTCAGGTGTTTCTACTCATTATATGAAACAAAAAACTTCCAATAAACCTTTGGTCCAAATCTCAACGGTAAAGAAGTATTTTCAAGGTTTGGTTGTGTTTTTTTGGACTTAGATCAGCTAAATTGTTTTTAAACTTCAGAATTACGGGCTGTAGAAAAATCAAGTTTGAACCCAGGACCTTCACCTTAATAAGCGCCGTGTCAACGCCTAAACCGTTGTGGCAACCGACGCCCCCCCCCAAAAAAAAAAAAATCTAGTTTATTTCATCTGAAGGAACGTTAAATTTGCTGTAAGAAAACCTATTTACGTTGCAGAATCGATGAAAAAATTCTGCACGGAAAATTCAGAAAAAACAAAAATTTTGAAAATTGGAATTTTTTGAAAATGTTGGATTGGTAACTGTTAATAACTACAAATTCCTGTAGCTTTGTAAATTCCCTCAAAAGTTCCTCATTCAATTAGCTTCAAGCGGTATACCCACCTTTTTGGATTGTACTTCTGGAGGGCCCAAAAAATTTGCATTTTGTTGACAAATACTGGTGTAGAAGAAGGGGCGGTTGTCTCCCCGCTAAATAGAGACCAATAAGGAGGGGACAATTAATGTCTGAATAATTTTTACAACTTTTAATGGTCAACATTTTCTAATTTGACATTAATACACACTTAGGAACCCAATGGGGTGAGCAGACACTTTATGCGGGGGTGGGGTACATTACCGGAGAGCCTGTTGGAAGTGCCCTCCTCCTTGGCTCATACGTGCTAGAGCTCGCCTTCTAACTTCTTGCCCAGTGACTCTAAAGTTCATAGCTTGACTCAAATTCTCCATCAGCTTTTTGATTCTTGCGATGAGGTCATTAAACGAATTAATTTTCTGCCCCAAACGAAAAAATCAAGAGGGTCCAAAACGGTTGATCTTGGGGACCACCCCGTCCTATCCATAAAGGATACGTTATTCAAATACTTATGGACTGCTGTAGAAAAATGGGAGGGGGCTCAGTCGTGTTGAAAAATTACGTGCGGAATTATGTTCAATGGGCCGTTCTAAAAGAGCAGGCAATTCATTCCGAAGGAAATTCATATAGCTTTCACCCGACGTTCTTGGGAGTCAAAGGAAAAGGACGACAATTACGTTTCCAATGATTCCTACCCACATATTGTCACTGAACCGTCGTTGGAATCTCTGCTCCTTACCAAACGGGGGTTTCGGTCGCGTAGAAATGTCTGTTGTGAACATTAAAAATATCTCCTCTTGTGGAAGTTGATTCGACTGTCCGTCCATAAGGTTCGACGGAAGAAATATGGTACTTCGATTTCACTCCTTTTTAACAAGATAGTTCCTACTCACAGTAAGTTGTTTTGGAACGACCCGGATTTCGAGCCTTTTAGCTCATCATCAGGTTGAAGGACTTCTACAACCACGNAGCATACCTTCTCGACGGGGAGTATCCTAAACTCTCCATTGTGAAACACCTACGTCCATACATAACGGGTTCACGTTTAACAGAATGCAAAATTTCCTCATCTACATCGATTCGTTGATTGTCTTCCCTCGTTCTTCGAGTTAAAGTTATTTACTAGTTTCCCTCATCTCCTGGTGAGGTCGCTTGAAGGTGCGATTTGCTGGAACGTCGCGATTTTCTGGAAAACGTGCTTGGTATTCTCTACTGGTAGCAGTAGCATTACCGTTGCAGTAATCGTAAATGAAATTCATATCAGCAAGTTGTTCATTAGGAAACCAATACATAATTTAAATCACCAACCTGAGGACTTGTCAGCTGATAACATAAAGCAAACTAATTAAATCGAACAATAAAGTACTGACACGAAATTCCTGACGGATTTCCTGGAAAAATTGAGCGTGTTCCCTTTCATCACTTATCTCCAGTCACCCTGTGTACATGTGCGGATTTGAGCAATTGATCTAGTGATTTGTTGGTGTAGTTTTACCGGTCGTGAATGAAGGATCTCATCCGCCAAAATAGTTGTGGCCTTTGCCGAATAGCTTTAATAATTTAAATTCAGAGGCGATAAAGCCAGGTGTATAACATGTCGCGGAATTCGTCGGAATGGTGAAAATGTCCCCACTGGTGTCAGACTTAAGAAGTGCCTCGCGTTCCGCGAATAGCGCGACACGTCCACGACTTTCCCCCATCCGAAAACTGAGATTCCCGAGTCGCTAATGCACGTGAGCCACATCAAAAAGAGCCACTTCTCATCGGGCGAAGTTTCTCAAATTGCCGTCCCCTCGGCATTAAATCCTTCCGGACGGCAGACCAAACCCAGCCGGTTCGAGAGGATGTTCTGAAAATACTCATCCTAGGAGAATAAAGGAAAAGACATTAGGAGGAAATAGCGTTTTCAATGGAGGAGGGCAATTGTTTGTGGTTTGAAACTCAACAAAGGGAGAATGAAATTCAATACAGGGCTCTCAGCCGTTTTCTTGAGTGGGACCACCCGCCAACACATTGTTGCATAAAGCACAAGGCTAGGTGATCCCGAGACGCATTCTGCTGCAGACGACCTCTCTTTTTCGATCCTATTCGGATAAAACAGAAGAACATCATTGGCCGATCTCAAAACCTTATAGTCCAGTTTATTCGTCCGATTATGCCATACGCCAAGAAAGCAGTTCTAGCTTCGAGAAATTTCCATTGAAAATGTTTTTGAAAATTTTGGATAAATCTATTGGAAAGTATTGTAAAATTGTAAATCCTCCCCCCCCCATGAACGTCAATTTCTCACTGTGCCTTATTACCGATCCGTAATTTTTTCATAATTTTAATTTAATTATCATCTTTTTTATTATATTTTATATTTTGTTCCAGTTGGAAAAGTTCTCAATACTTTATAGTTTAACATAAACCGAAATAAAGCTTATTCGCCATCATCATTTCATAATTCCCTCTTGATGAAGTTGATATTGGGTAATGTTCTACTTGATAGCATCCACGTAATATGATTTGGCAAGGTTGAAACACTTGTATGACGGAAGTAGTTCAAAGGCTCACCAACTCAATGTCATCAGTGGAGCTTCACAAACGAAATAACTTGGACGAAAAAAAGACTTCTTCAGAAGGCGTTTCATTCGTTGAAGCCGACAAAAGTGCTTTCCTTCAGTTTCCACCTGTGAGAGTATGACATATGGCATTAAACCCGAGTCAAGGATTTTCCAGTCATAAAAGTTGACAAAAGTTATCCGGCCTATTGAACCGATTCCACAGGGCTATTTGTCCATTATTACAACCTCAAGTGGGCTTTTAGTCCCACTTAGTTTTCGCCCCACTCACCTACCTATCATAAGTCCTTTTGAAAAGATGTCGCATTGTCCCGTCACACTAATCCTTTTGGATCAACTTAACTTATCTACCTGGTATATCTTTTTTTGCTTTATTATATAAACACCAAATTTAATTTTAATTTTTTATTTCTTATTGGAAACTACAAATATGTCACAATCTAGTTAAAAAGGTTAAGGTTGAAAGTCGGCCGGAAACTCGGTCTTCAGACCTACAAACATTCTAGTCCCAACACATTCTAGAATCTTTAGTAGACGTGCTGTTACTTCCTGAGATGATAAATAACTTTTTCTCTTCTGTCCTGAATACAATTCCATTGAACCAAAGACTTATTCTTATCCCAGTGTAATAAGGCTTTTCACCAGACCTCGAAGCTTTGCTAAGTGTTGACGTGTGTATCTATCTGGAGCTTTCCTAAATCCAGGAGAAGGAATCTAAGCGTAGCAGCGTGCACCTTTGCACCAAAAGTGAACATGATCCGCTGTTCTCCTTGGCAATATCCGCCTTATATACCTCAGATTATGCAGTGTCCAGTCAGCAGTCCTACTATCATTGCTAACGTGCTGCTGTAACCAGTAACCCTGGAATGGAATTTTACAGTACGGCGAATTAACTTGTTCGCCTCCGTCCTGGAACAGTCCCATTGAACTGAATTTACAACCCATCGATGATTCACGTTTATGGTATGCCGCAAAATGGTTCAGGGCCAAAAGATGACCTCGTCGGACTTACCTTGGCCAATTTATGTGGCTCCCCGTTGCCCTTCTGCTCTGTATGCTCAGATGCACTTAGTAGTCATCAATGTCCGACACTGCCTTCATCTATTCCTAGAAGACTATGGACTACCGGTCAGATACTTGTCTTCTAGCACTGTCCGACTAGATGGCTATTTATTCGTTGGTAAAACCCAGCCCTTTTGATCTCCCTGAAATAGTGTTTGATATCAACAATCTCCGTCTGAAAGAAAAAGACAGCCCTCGGCCTCGGTATATTTCCATAGATTCCATAGCTGTCAGACCAAACTCGATCTTATAGCCATCTCTACACTAGATATTGTAGACATAGGTGCCATTCTGGGATCCCTTTCTCTCAGTCTGCTCTATCATTTTATTTTGAAATTTCTTAACAGATCTGAATCTAGCCGTCAACAGGCTTCCCCAGAATCTTGTCAGCCTGAAGTTCCTCCTGAAGTTTTAATTGCTCATTTTTATGCGAGTAGGGTATTAGAATGAATTCTGGCTTTCCCTGGATGAAGGTATGTAGTGTTGGTTTCAGGGGGACTTTCAGGATCCTGACTGCTCTTAGCTGAAATGTCTTCGTCGAGGAAACCACCGATTCTTAGGTCATCATGCCTCTAACAACCTCTGAAAAAAACCATATGAACTTTCGTTCGCACCTGGAGATCAGATGCATTTTTGACAGACATTACAATTAACATTCAATTAATTAAGGTTTTAAGTTGAGATAAAAAAAGTCAGCGTCACGAGCGGGATTCGAACCCACGACCTTCGGCTTGATACGCCGCTACTCTACCAATTGAGCTATCGTGACTTCGATCCCCTCGGGCACTAACTTCCCATCTCAACACCACCTTTTGAATTTTCACTCCTTTTTGCCATTTTTCAAATGTCGTGTAATCGGATTAGAGACAAATGAAATGGCCACGGAGAGCTTTAGTGAAGTGTACTTCATTTTAATTCATTAAATTCACTATTTTTCGTTGAAAAATGGCAAAAAGGAGGGAAAATTCAAAAGGTGGGGTTGAGATGGGAAGTTAGTGCCCGAGGGGATCGAAGTCACGATAGCTCAAGTGGTAGAGTAGCGGCGTATCAAGCCGAAGGTCGTGGGTTCGAATCCCGCTCGTGACGCTGACTTTTTTATCTCAACTTAAAACCTTAATTAATTGAATGTTATTAATTGGGTCAAGCGGATCACGAAAAATAGTGAATTACAATTAACATATCTGCATTTCACTATTCTTGGAAAAGGCTTCTTTAAATGGAAACTGTTTATGCATATCCAGAAGTCGTGTCCGAAGTGCGTTTTTGTACCTTCCTTTGAAGCATGGCTTCAAATCCCATAAGCGTAAGCTCGCTTTCCAGTAAAGTAATTTTTTCCAGCTCGAATTTTTTTTTAAACCAAGAACACTACTGTTTATTACCACGAAGTAGCATTAAATTCTCTCCAAAGGTCATCTTCTTTTTTCCAGAATTATTCCTGGCCCCTTTCAGAGGTTCAAATTCGTATTGGCTTTCTGAAGGCTTTAGAAAATAGTGCAATTTCCTTCCTTGGGAAGCTTTTCTAGTATTTCCCAAAAGGTGGCAGTGCACTGATGGGTCTGTACTTCCCTGGACTTCCTTTCTCAATTTTATTATTGGAGTTTTTTTAATCCTTCCAGATTAATGGAAAAATTCTTTATAAATACAGGAATTGAGGAAACTTAAAATCGTTTCGATCGCCCATATCACTATGTTTTCGTGATTCCGTCTGTCTTGTCATCGCAGAAATTCTTTCCCTCAATTCCTCAATGTAAGCATAATATTCCCTTTGATCGCGACCCACCTGAATGGCCCCAGAATTTATCCAGAAAACAGTTATACAGAAAGGATCAACAAAACACCCAGGGTTACTGAAGTTGGGAACATAGGGCATTTTTGGATTTTGTACTAGCTTTTTCCACAAAGCCAATGGCGGTTTTCTATCTAATAACTTGAGTTGGTGTACGAGGCAAATTTTAATAAAACCTCTGTCAATAATGTCTGGGGGATTTGTAAGCGTCGACTCCGTGGTCGGGGGTTCGATTCCCACCGTCACCCCTGGAATTTTATTTTCTCACTCCTCTTACCCCTATATATAAGTGAATCGACATAGTGTAAAGTTCTCTGGCTCATATGGTAACTCTTAATAAAAAATAAATAATATGTTGCTCTTTCTAAATAGATTGTAGCGCTTAAAAACATAACTTTTGGTGGCAAAATTTAATAATTATTTAGTTAAAGAGGAAAATGACCTGTCGCTCGCCTCCGGGTTTCTTTGAGTTTTGTGTCACGTTAACTGAAATTTCATTACAAAGCTCCGAATAATAAAGTTGTTTAAGGTAATGTTTTGACAGAAAGTCTGAAATGGGTAATCGGTTAATTATTGTCAGAGTTAACCTGTTTATTTAAAGTATAAAACATTCAAGTTATTTAGATAAAGTCGGTTCGGATTGAATTGATTTCCAGAATACGGACTTAACCAGTATTGTTTGCATACCTCTCTTTAATAGGATTAGGTAGCCATCGGCAGTCGGTAGTAGAGGTACATTTCGGGATGTACCGTTAAACTCGCATTCTGTCCATAACCCAACATTCCATCTGCAATAATTAATTGTGAAATTCCGAACGGGCACGGCATCCGAGCCTACAACGCGAAAAGGTATGCTGGAATTCAGGGTTTCTGATAAAACAAATTATGGGCGTATCACTTATCGGTCTGCCTGTCGAAACGCCAAGTCGGTTTGTAATGTTTACATTTATTTTAATTTTCATAGGATATTGGCTATTATAATTTATATCTAATGGAGGTTTTTTAAAAGTCTGCAATACAAGACAAGAACTAATGCCGTATGGGATTATTGTATGTCCATTTTTTATGTTTCACCGATACTTCACTTGTGCATAACAATAATAAAGGCAGACAATAGTAAAAACAGCTTAAAAGTTCGCACTGACCAGGCCATAATGAATTTGCTAGTTTTACTTCGGGTTCTTTCCATCGTGCCATGATGATGATGATGGAACACAAGGAAATGGGAAACTGAGTTTACGTTCACCGAGCACTGTAGCCTTCTGGCTTATTGTATTGTACTTAACCTAGTTCCTTAGTTTTCAGGGCAATCGACTCGATCCTTCTCTTAAGAAGTATTAGGTTTCCCTGGTTTCTTTTTGTATCTCAGGTTATGTCTTCATTGGGTTGTTTCGCATCGCTGGTGAATTGGGTATGCCTTTCTCTGTTTTTGGCTGATGTTCCACCAGGTGTGATGGTGAATATGGTACTAGGAAGTAGAATTTTTTCCCTAAGCGCTTCTTGCTAATTTTATTTTCCTAGTTCCTTAGTTCAGTGCACTCGACTCGATCCTTCTCCAAAGGAGTGCTAGGTCATTGACTATCGTTGCTACAATTCCTTGGGTTTTCTTTGTATACCAAGAATCTTCATTGAGCTGTTTGCATTCGAAGCATGGGTGGCTGTTTCCTCCTCCTCATTGCATACCTAAAAATGTGATCATCATTGACTATATCCATGCTTTGAAGATGTTTTCTCAGATGCCAGTGGTCTACCGGTAACCACTCTGAGTTTACATTCAGTAGCAGTGAGGTTAACAGTGTTGGTAAGCTTTGAACATAAGTTTATGTCTAGCACCTCTAGACATCCAATTCTCCTTTAGCCTTTTTATGTCCGTGTGCCAGGTGCCTTCACAGCAAGATAAAAGAACCCTCACCAAAACTGGCAAACTCATAGACAGGTCACTGGCATCTGAGAAAACATCTATATAACGTGAGTATATTCAATGATGACCCCGTTCATATGTTATGCAATGAGGAGAAAGAAGCACCCGCTCAATGGAAACATAACCAGTGATATAAAGAAAACCCAGGAAAAGAATTTACAGCAACTACAATCAACGATCTATTTATTACTTCTTAAGTAAGTGTTTCAACCTTGAACCGTGATCAAAGTATGAACTTGGTTCAACTTTTCCGTCCTAGGTCATAGGAATCACCTTGTAACCAAAGTTTCTAATGAACTCAAATAAACCTCTAGACTAAATTTAAAAGTTCAGATTAAAATTATAGAAACAATAGATGATAACGAATAGATAACCCGTTTCTTTAGCTGGCAAAAATCATTACTGGCACAGGAAAGTTTAAATTATGAACCATTATGATACAATGGTTGAACATGGAAATACTTGAATCTGGCCTAGGGTTCTGCGTCGCCTTTCATTCAACGGCGCACAATGCCCGTCGGCATGGCCCGAGGGGTATCGGACGAAAAAGAGACAAGCAGATGTTTTAGGAAATAAATACTCTCCTTTTTTTATAGCGCCATTGAGGAACTAAGAATATAACTCTTCCTATAGTTCTCATCACAAGCCTTTCCTTTAATTGAGGATGACAACTCAATGAAAGCAGTTTCAGGTACAAGAAAAAATTTTCATCGATTAACAGTAATGTCTATCGTTATTTTGTTACTACTATACAGATATAAATATCCGCTCTTANTATATATATAAACACACTGAGGACGCTAAAGTGAGTTTGTAACGGGCGCGCGTCGTTTGGTCCCCTCTCTTTCAAATACGAGGAAGCATGGGAAAGAGCAAATGTTTGCCGAACAAGGTATCTTCCAACAGTTTGCCATTCTCGTTATGCGAGTTTTTCTTATTTAGCGACTTTTGAGGAAAATAGGGTTTAGGATCGTCAAAAATCAACATTTCTCAGTCAATACACAAAGTAAGCTGCCTTTTTTTCTAACTCCTTTTGATGTGTGTTTTTTTAAGCTTGGCCTGATTTCTGAAGGGGGCATTGAGTTACACGCACACACAGAGATACATAAACGCACATATATACATAGTACCACCCATATTTATCACCAAAAATGTCGAAATTGTCATTTTTTTACGGATCTTAGTGGGGGTTTTTGCATTGGTAAAGCCCATTTGGACGTATTCAGGACCTCCGAGATTCAAACCTGGAATTTTCCAGTGATGAGTCGTGTCAACCTTTCACCTGAGAATAACGCCAAACTTTTTTTCTTTTTTTCTTTTTTTTAATGCATTTTGTTAATCAAAAGTTATTTATGTCCAAACTTAGAAAATATCACCTAATTTTAGAGGAATTCATAGAAATGGGGACTGACTACATGGTCCTCGTAAATGAAACACTATTTACAATATCATATGAAGTGTCAACAGGTTGCAAAGGTGAAGACAAATTCAGAAAGAAATCAGATACAGATGGCTGCAAAGCAAATAAAGAAACTGGATCATTTTCTTTACAATCCCTAAATATGAGCAATCATACCCATTAAGGAATTACACGTCAGTCTTTCAAGCTGAAATACATGCCAACAACGCTCGTGCCTTAGAAAATCTTAAATAAGGTTACATCGTCAAAAAAATTCTCATGATATCAGATAGCCAAGCAGATGTTAAATAAAGCATTAGCATGTAAAAAAATCACAAAATGCAAAATGTCCGACAGCCTGATAAGATCATCGTACCAGGACATAAAGGAATTTTAGGTAACGAAAGGTTTTTCCGTGCTCTGGTTATACACATATCCTAGAGGAGGCTCTGCAAGGTCCTGAACCTATTCTTGCTATATCAAAAAAGTGGATAAAACTCTAGAGTTGCTAGACAAAGTAATCCCATAAAAAGAACACTAACCATAATTGGCGAACTCACTGCTACTGAGAGAGCAAAACTCAGAGAAGTGATAAGACTATTAACCGGTCACTGGATCTGAGAAAACATCTACATAACATGTGTATATTCAACGATGACCATATTCGTACGTTATGCAATGGTGAAGAAGAAACAGCCACCCATGCTTCGAATGCAAACAGCTCAATGAAGATTCTTGGATAAAACTCTAGAGGGGCTAGACATAAACTTATGTTCAAAGCTCACCAAGACTGGTAAACTCACTGCTACTGAAAGTAAACTCAGAGGGGTGACCGGTAGATCACTGGCATCTGAGAAAACATCTACAAAGCATGGATATAGTCAATGATGATCACATTTTTAGGTATGCAATGAGGAGGAGGAAACAGCCACCCATGCTTCGAATGCAAACAGCTCAATGAAGAGTCTTGGTATACAAAGAAAACCCAAGGAATTGTAGCAACGATAGTCAATGACCTAGCACTCCTTTGGTGAAGAATCGGGTCGAGTGCACTGAACTAAGGAACTAGGAAAATAAAATTAGCAAGAAGCGCTTAGGGAAAAAATTCTACTTCCTAGTACCCTATTCACCATCACACCGGTGGAACATCAGCCAAGAACAGAGAAAGGCAAAATATTTTATCCAAAATTTCCTGGCAACAGACCTACTGCAGCAAAGCCAGATAAATCTCGGATTAAGGAGGTCTATTGACCAAACATTCCGGACCTGATAGGCAATAGAAAATATTAGGAGTAGTAGAAGATGAGTACGCCAATGAAAAGAAAAAGAAGGCACTGTCCGAGTAGATGGCTATTCTATCGTTGGCAATTGCCTGCCCTTTTGATCTCCCTAGATTAGTTTTTCAATATCCACAGTTTCAACCTGAAAGACAAAGGCACATAGCCTTGGTCCTGGTTTATTTCCAAACATGACATCCTACCAGTCTTTAGCCAGCAACACACTTACCCGATGCTACGCCATGCGACGATACCCGATGCTACCGACGCAAATCCAAACTCCGATTTTCCGTAAGGTTGTATACCCCCGTGCACATCTACCCGATGCTATGCCACGCTAACCTACCCGACGCTCTGCGATCCCCACTGTCCAGATTTTCGTCGGGTCGCATCGAGTACAGTCGAAGACAAAAGAACCGGACACTCATATTTTTATTCAAACTACATGTATTATTGTCGTTATATTAATTACAACATACTTATTTTAATATAAACCAAATTAACTGTGATTAAAAATTAATTAGTTTTTATTTAAAAAATTAATTTTAATGGTTTGGTAGAAAATTAATCAAAACACCGGAATACGATTTTTTGATATAATGAATTTAACTAACAATTTATTGTACTCGCTTCGGCGGTACATATACTAAAATTGGAACAATTTATTACACGGTTTTGCTCATAAAATTTAATTAACAATTTATTTCATAGTTTTGCTCGTAAAATTACACCATTTTGTAATGTCGGGTAGCATCAGAACAGGACACTCATATTTTTTGTAGTTTATTTCAAACTAAGTACATGTAATTTTGTCGTTATATTAATTACAACATGTTATTTTAATGTAAACCAAATTAAACGAGATCAAAAATGCATAAGTTTTTATAAACATTGTTTAATTATGATGGTTAGGAGTAACTTTATTTAAAACAATTAAGTTTAACAAACAATTTATTAGATGGTTGTGCTCATAAAATTTAACTAACAATTTATTACAAGGTTTTGCTCAAAATAGTGCATTAAGAACAAAAGATGCGTTGCGATTGTGATAGTGATTATTGTGATAAACGCTGTGGACTGTACGCGACGTGTACTTGCGTCGGATAGATGTGCACACCCCACTAAAACGTGGGAAGGCGTCGGGTAGCATCGGGTAGCGACGCATGGCGTAGCATCGGGTAAGTGTTCCTGGCTTTACTCGGTTTTGTTGCCCAGAGAAGGTTAATTTTGTTGTTTTCCCCAATGTCTTGCTGAGCCAAAACCACTCCGGACTTCACCACCGGTGCGGTGCCCTCAGTTCCGCCTGACTGCCGAGTAGATGTTTATTCTTCTATTAACGATATCAAGCATTTTAATCGCCTTGGTATTGAATAGCCACATTCTCCGCTCGGCATGACAGAAAGCCGCCCATTGAGTCGGAACAAGCGATTAAAACAGCTATTAAGCGCGCTTTTCATGGTTTGGGTCCGGAAAATCCAGGACGTCGATTAAATTTCCTATCTGATATGGTAAATATATCGGCAGTTATAATTTTTTACAACAAATCAACCCTGTCTTTAACCCTGTAAGGCCTAATGTTGACTTAGAGCAAGTCGAAGTTTTGCTTTTGGTTAAAAGCTGAGCGAGAAATGAGTGAGTTTAGATTGACGCCAAATAATCAGTGGTACCAATACACGAGATGAAACATTGAAGGATCAACACTGCATCCGCCTTAAACTCACGGTGGTTCCTGATAGCCTTAAACAAAACTGCTAAAATTGGCTGCCTGCATTGCTCTGAAGCAACTTTGGGCAAGAAAGAGTTAAATTATAAAATTGTTATAAAAGGTTTATGTTTGGCAAATAGAACAATCGATGTAAGATGCCAAGGCAGAGTGAACAGTCATGTTGGAGATAGAAGGTTCCAAGAAGGAGATTTTAGATGGCGCCAAAAAAATCAGTGTTGCCAATGCACAAACAGAAGCAGAGCGGGAACAACACTGCACCCGCCTTAAACTCATGGGGTTTCCTGCTAGCCTTAAACAAAACTGGTAAAGTTGACATTGCTCAAAAGCATCTTTAGGCTAGAAAGGCTTAAATTATAAATTGATATGAAAAATTTTATTTTTAGCAAATTAATAATCGATGTAACAGTGGTGGTGTGAAGAGGCATGTTGAAGATAGAAGATTTCAAGACGAAATTTTAGATTGACGCCAAAAAATCAGTGCTGCCAATACATGGGATAAAAACATTGCACCCATCCTAAACTCATGGGATTAGAAAAGTTTTAGACAATTTTCTAAATTTGATGTTGTCCTGTAGCAACGAAGGGCAAGAAAGGGTTAAATCATTCGATAATTTAATATTCTAATAGACCGTTTCATAAATCTTCATTTAGAAGTCAATGGACTCAAAGAAAGGGATTTAAAAAAATTTCGTTAATTCTGCTGACATTTGTCAAAATAGAAGTCATTTTGGAATTAAAAAGCTCATCGATGACTTCATCAACAAACACTTTACACTTAAGGGAAATGATTAAGAGTGAAATTTACTTTTTATCGTAAAAGTCAGTGGGTCAATTGAAGTCAAAGCGAAGTAAGAACAACAAAAGTGGAAGAAGCCTATTGTATTATTCTTTCTAAATCTACACGGAGTAAATCTCGGAAAAAAAAGAAATCTCGAGGCTGAAGCTATTTACACAAAGGGTTTTGAATGAAATAAAGACTTGGGAAAATGCTTTTTATTTAATCGGAGTCTTATCCGTGCCTCATCTGTAAAATTGCGTCATGAAGTGTTGAAGAGGGCCTTAGAGAGACTAGTCGAGGCATTAACAATAAAAGGGGGAGGAAGGTAGGTAACAGCATCAATGGGCGCCATTTTGAATCAGTTGAAAGCTATCGATCAAGTGAAGTCGAGCCAGGAACTGTCATCTCGTCGACTTAGAGCTGCTTATTTATCCCTCTCACTCTCTCGCTCTCTCTCTCTCTCTCCCTCCGGCTCCCTGCCCGGCCACGGATCCCTCATTCCTTCGCCCTATCTCTCGCAGCCGCCCACCCCTGTTTCTCTCACTCTCAGACCTCTGACGCTTCAATTATTTACCCTCTTCTCAACTTCCTACGTCTCGTCCTTTAAGATTAATAGGTGTCTTTTTTAAATTTTCAAACGGGGACGATTCTTCTTCTGGCTTTTATAAAACAGTTAACATTGCTTCTCGATTCCAAGGCTCTAGGACCTGGTATCACAAAGAGATTTACTGTAAAAAAAAATTCGCTGTTATTTATATAGTTATTATAGTTGAAAAGAGATGCTACGGGCGTGGGATCAAAGTTTTTAATTAAAGTTCTCTTGGTGTTGCTAGGTCGAAAAATATTGGACTTGAAAAATTATCATTTTCTGCTTTTGTTCTACACGTATTTCAACAATTTTACACATCAATCAATTTATTGTTTTAAACAGGTTAAAAAAATAATACTTTACTGGTAGCGTCTTTTGGTTTTTGTACCTTTTCATATATGTAATCTCATTTTAATACGATCCTAATTATTACTTCGTTATCCTACATAAAACTGCTCAATAAACGGATAGATGCCTTTTCTATATTATATTTTGTAATTTCTAATTTATTAGAATTTATATTACCATTATGATTTATCAATTCATTAGGGTTTTTAGTCGAGATAAAAAAGTTAGTGTCACGAGCGGGATTCGAACCCACGATCTTCCGCTAGATACGCCGCTGCTCTACCACTTCAGCTATCTTGACCTCGTGTGGTTCTTTTTTTGAAAAACAATTTTTGGCTTACTTTACTGGTAGCGTCTTTTGGTTTCTGTACCTTTTCATATGTCTAATCTCATTTTAATATAAGCCTACTTATTATTTCGTTATCCTACGTAAAAGAATAAATGAATAGACGCCTTTTCTATAATTTATATTACCATTATTATTTATTATGATAAATTGAAGTTTTTTATTAGTTTAATTTAGTGGATTTTGCCTAAATTTTTCGCCTTTCAAATGCCTCCGGTTAATTAAAGAATTAAATAAGATTTAGATATATTATGGAAACACAAAAACCAAAAGACGCTTTCAGTAAAGTAGGCACAAAAATATTCTTTTTGAAATACAAACACTGTTCAGATTCATTTTAACTATATATTAACTTTTCAATACTTCCACAACAAAGGCAGAAAATTATATTTTAAAACAAATTATATAAACCTAAAGGAGTTGTGAATTTTTAAGCGGAACACCGGAAATCAGCGAGAAAAAAATGCCCCGGTGAATCCGAAAGTTTTTGTTTGCTAAAAAATTCGTATTTAAGGGCTTCAAAGGGTACTTAAAAATTAATAAGAATTTTCTTCTTTTTTTTTCAAAAACAATTGTTGGCTTACTTTACTGGTAGCGTCTTTTGGTTTTTGTACCTTTTCATATGTCTAAACTCATTTTAATATAAGCCTACTTATTATTTTGTTATCCTACGTAAAACAATAAATGGATAGACGCCTTTTCTATAATTTATTAAAATTTATGTTACTATTATTATTTATTATGATAAATTGAAGTTTTTTATTAGTTCAATTTAGTGGGTTTTGCCTAAATTTTTCGCCTTTCAAATGCCTCCGGTTTCTTTTCGAAAAATCACGAAAATGGTGATAACTTTTTAATTATGTCACTGATCTACATGAAACGTAGAATACACAATTAATAAATTACAACCTGAAACATAAAATAAAACTTTTGAAAGATTTTTGTTGATTTCATTGTCATTTCTTTCGATTATAGGACATTTCAAATCTAAAAATTGTTGATATATTCTAAATGGAGAAACATCCTGCTTTCTGTACTTTGTACGTTTAATTTCGAGAAATTCAGAGGAGTTATGAATTTTTAAATCCGGAACATCGGAAATGAAAGAGAAAAACTTGCCTCCGGCTAATCGAAGGCAAAAATTGTCAAATTTTTGTATGCTACAAAAATCCATATTAAGGGCCATTACTATCATGGGACAGCTGAGTTTTCCTCTTTTAGCCTATGTTAACAAGGTTGAGCATTATAAGTGAGAAAAATAAGGATGAAATCGAGAAAAACGTTTTATTTTCTACCTTAGCTTTTAATTTATTTACATGTATTTAGTTAAGTTTGTGACAACGAATAAAATTTATTGTGTTCTAAACCGTGAAAATTAAGTTTCATGCATGAGTAGAGACGTTCAAAGTTCTCAACATTTTCGTGATTTTATGAAAAGGAAATGGAAAACTTTGGAAGGCGAAATATCTGAGCCACACTCTCTAAGCTAAACTAATGATTAAAAAAATACAGAATATACATCAATCGATTTACTGTTTTATGTAGGATGAGAACATAATAAGTAGCATCATATTGATGCGATTAGATATAAGAAAAGTAACAAAATTGTTGATTTTGAAATTACTCTTTATTTAATTTTTTTATTGTAGTTACTATTCATTTAATTTACACATTTGTTACTATTCTCTAACTAGAAATTTTGCTAGATGTCTATAATGCTACAAGCACTTGGAAAAAGTTACAAAAATAACGAAAAATTGTTTCCAGTAAAGTAGGAAAAATATATAGTTTTAAAAAAAGCATTCATTTTAAGCACCTTTTAAAGCCCTTAAATAGGTACCAATTTTATAGCAAATAAAAAATAGACTTTTTGGGCTGGGGCAATTTTTTCTATTCGATGTCCGCTGTTCCAGTCTTAATATTTCGCAACGCCTCTAGATTTCGTTCAAATTAAATGTTATTACATGTGAGGGGGTATTTATTGAACTTCACAACCTCTTTGTTTTGCTTTTTATTGCCAATACGCATTTCGGGACCACTTGACGGCACCTCTTTTCAAGGCTATTAAACAAAAAACGTACAATTTATTGTCAATAAACTCAATTGCATAAAAACGTATCTGTAAGTTACACGCGTTGAGAATTAATCTCAATTTACAACCTTGAACCGTTTGAGCTCAAAACATACTCATGTGCTATTTGTTGTTTATGTTAACATAACGCTCTCCCCCCCCCTCTCTCTCTCACACCAGAGATGTGAGACCAAGATGTTGATGACAAAAAGAGAAAAAATGGTGGTTACAACCACTAAATAAGAAAATGACGAGTGCGTTGGANATAAATAAGAAATAAATAATTTAAAATTAAACACTTAACAATGTAATCCACAAATCATTTAATAATATTAACCACGAAGACTTAAAATAAACTTATGATTAACATTTCAAAATAAATAAGTTAATTAATATGTAGATATATTATTTGTCCAATGTATAGTTATCATATTTTTATAAAGCGTAGTAAATCTTACAGTTAATCTAATTGTTTATTAAGAAATCTCAGTAAATATATTATTTTTGATTCAAACCGTTATCATATAAAATTTCTTGCACGCGAAAGATTTTTTATTGAAGAATAAAAGATCGGGACAATTTAAAGCCCGTTTACTTTTGAGAAATCCTATCAAGCAGCCTCGGAGGATAATGACTAAATGTATTCTTACTTATTCAGAACTCGTGAGATGCGGTCTGGTGTGATGTAGGTTTCAGAAAAACATTTTCTTTATCGTGCCAACGTTTCGATCTTTATTGAGATCCTCTTCAGGGCATTTCAGCAAAAAAGGCCCTGAAGATGATCTCAATAAAGATAGAAACGTTGGCACGATAAAGAAAATGTTTTTCTGAAACCTACATCACACCAGACCGCATCTCACGATTTCTGAATAATTATCGATTAACGGTCTCTAATCACCACACATGTATTCTTACAATACAAATATTTTATATTTTTTCACATTCTATTGTAATTTTACTGTGCTCGGAGTACAAGTAGAATAAAGTTTTAAAAAATTACTCTCTTTCTTTAAAAAATGAAGATTTGTCAATATACGTAAATCTTATGTACGCCTTTGTTTTTACCTTTCACGAACCTATATTAGAAGCGACGAATCCTTCACAAGATAAGCGTGTAACTGTACAAAACGTAAAAAGAGGACAAAATATAAAAACCTGGAAGTATACAAACATAATATAAAAAAGTTTCAATATATGTAATATACTTATGTTATACAGGGAGTCCTTTTTAAATGGCCCGCCTCAATTTCTCGTAAACCAATGACGCTATAAAAAAATATGTGTTTTACAGGGTACCTCAGACCCAGTTCAACTTCAAAATTTCATAATACTCTATACATCCTGACACAACATTTTAAATGATTTTCTACGCTGAAAATAATGGTGCAATCTAATTCTAAATTGGTCAAAAACTGACAACGTTATGAGAAAAACTTTGAAAAAACGCATTTCCTTTGATTCGTTATTATTTTCAATAATTTGCTTATTCACTAAAGTAAACATTAATTGCTTTTATTGTTTACATTCTGTCATTGTTGTCACTCGCATTATGTGAGCCTACATTTTTAGCCTGCTATCAAATTTTTGCCTTTTTTGGAGAAAAATTATACATTGTAGCTCAGACCCAGTACAACTTCAAAATTTCATGTAAGACTCTATACATCCTGACACTCCATTTTAAAGGATTTTTTACACTGAAAACAAAAATGGTACAATCGGATTTTACATTGGTCAAAAATGACAAAATTATGGCACAAAGTTTGAAAAAACGCATTTCGTTGTTAATTGCAATAATTTTTTTCTTCACTAAAGTAAGCATTAATTGCCTTTATTGTTTACATTCTGTTATTGTTTGTAAACTCGCATCATGAGAGTAAATCTTAATTCCTGGAAGTAAATAAATTTTGCAATAGTACCTATTCTTTACATGCAGTATTCCATTCCAAATGACCCGAAGAGCATATTTTTCCGATCAATAGCGAGTTGATGTGTACGACTGCTTTATTGATACTGATGGTAGTGCGCGTCGTGCAGTCGAGTAGTACTCCCAGAAATTTCCTGATCGCCCCAGAGTAAGCCACAAAGCGCTTATTTTTGTTGGTCCCAATCGGGATGTAATACGGATCAGTTGCTGTTCTATCACCAATAATAATTTGGTACTACTGTTCATTATTTTCGTCGAGGAGCTGAATATTTTTCCGTATGTTCGGGAAAATCGGAATTCCTTTCTCCGAAATGTTGGAAGGGTTTCAGGTTAAAAAAATAAATAAATAAATAAAATATATATATTAGAGATGTACAGTGACTCACATATTTGTTCACATCAGTAAACAATTTTCTATTATCTCTAGTTTGCAAATCCCGTCTTTTTTAATCCAGACAACAGCAATAGGATTGAGTTCGTTAAACTGTTGGTAAACAAACATTCACCCTAGTAATCTTTATTTATGTTTATACCTTTGAATTGAGCCAGTTTATTACGAGTCTTCGTGTGAACAGTTTTGTGACTCGGGTTACTTCAGTGCAAATTTCGCAAAAACTATTCAATAATTCGTCTCAAATTTGTTAACAGGTATCATCAATTTAGTTATTTTTCTTACATATTGAAAATATTTCCTTTCCTTAATGGTTATGATCTATTCCGTTTAATTACAGTATGAAGCCATTTTCAACATTTTTGAAAGATCAAATAATAAAATCTCTTCAAGAAGGACTTCCTTATCGTGAAATTTCAAAAAAATATAAATTGTTACTATTGGGGTAATAACAAAACCTAAAAGATCTTCCGGAATTTACGATGGTTGTTTTAAAAAGAAGAGGAGTGGTCATAAAACAAAATTTTCCGAGGCCAAAAGGCGTTGTATCTACGGTCCGTTCGATCAGGACTGGTTGACAATGCTGTCCACATTCAGCGTATGCCGCGTGATAATGATAAGACGGATGTCAGTGCTGAAGCAAACGGAGATGTTTACGTGAGGCCGGATTAAGAGCGACGGGAAAAGTGAAGAAAACATAGCTGACCAAACAGTGGCTTGCTGATCGTGCTTTTAATGTCAGGGAATGGCCCCCACAGTCACCTAACCTTAATCCAATTGAGCACTTGTGGGGAAAACTAAAAAATCTTTAGCTGATGCTGCAGGAGACGCTTCAAACTTCGATCAACTTTGGAAAAAAACACAAGTTGAATGGGACCTAATTTTCCAGAACAGTACAGAAATCTCGTGAGAAGTATGCCCAGAAGGACCGATGCAGGTTTGAAAGCCAAAAGAGGACATACAAAATATTAAAAGACTTTCTATGACACAATCAAATTATCGTTCGCACACGGTAATTTCTTTTATATTATTTTAATAATCATGATAAGGGAACAATTTAATTTTTTGGGTGTTTTTTGTGTTAAGATAAATAAAATTATTTAAAAAAACTACGTTTATTTGATGTCCTACTATTGTTTTGTAAAGTAAATAATGATATAACCCAATTTGTATTCAGCTGTGAACGATTCTGTGAGTCACTGTACTAATTTTAAGCAGTATTGATCTCGTTTTGTCCAGGGACTTCGGGACTCTGATTATGGCAGGCGTCTAACTTTCCGTGCAGAAATGTCGATTTGGGAGGCTGAAGAAAAGGTTCTTCCATGGACTGATGAATCCACGCTCACCTCTAATGGCATAGTTGGAATTTTCGAACGAATTTTGGTGGGAAGAGGAAAATCCGAGAATTTCGTACTCTTGTCATCATCAGGTGGTTCACAGAATTAACGTTTGGTGTGGACTTCTCGGAACTAATTCGACCTTATAAATGGTGCTTAGTTCCTCAATTTTTTGAGGTTGGTTCTACCTATATTATAGATGGTGTTCCTCTGCAAGAACGACAAAGACTGATTCTCCAGCTTGATAGATGCTCCGTTTTAAAAATTCTTTACAGGTGGGACGTTATTTGAATCCTCACTTCCGGGATAGGTTGATAGAACCTCATGGCCCGATCAGTTGGCCTCCTCGTCCACTCGATTTAACTCCATTTGACTATTTTCAATGGGGCCATTGAAAAAACAGTGTCTACGCCAATCATAACCCAGCAACCTCAGGTGAAGAACTGCGGCAAAGATTAGAAAATGCTTGTCAATCCATCCCCCCAGACTGTATCGCTCTGAGTACCGGTGTAAAGTGGTTGTTAAAAAGAGCAAATCTATGCATATTTACGCAAGGCAAACAGTTCGAACATGAACTGTGATTAATAATTAGAAAACCCAATTAAAGTTTTTTTGTTTTTTTTCCGAAATGTTTGCCATAACATTGTTATTTTTTGACCAATTTAAAATCCGATTGCACTATTGTTTTCAGCATAAAAAACCCTTTAAAATGATGTGTCAGGATGTATAGGGTCGTATTTGAAATTTTGAAGTTGAACTGGGTCTGAGGTACCCTATATAATTTTTCTCAAAAAAAAAAAAAAAAAATTGAAACGAAGAGAGAAAATATTATTACTATTATTTATATTAAATATTATAACCATTCAATACTAATAAGATACTCCATATAATAAGATTTCCGTTCATTTTCGAATATTTTCTCATTCCTTTGACAATCAAATTTAATTCTAAATAGGTTACGCTTTTTAAGAGCAAATATTTAACTGCAACGTAAAGTGTGAAAACAGGAATGGACAGTGTTATACGCTGGGGAAGGGATTTGAACTGTTAATATGTAGAGGGTGGCTGAAAGGGGTGTTTGGATGGTGGTGGTGGTTGGTGGTGTCGGTAACCATAGAAACGGAGGATTGATTGGATGAGGGCAGTCTCTCCCCCAACTAATACATTTCAAGTAATTAAAGGCTAACTCCGACACTTGTGAGAATGAATAGATAGCGGAAATTGAGGAGTTGGCCTTTGGAAGCATGAGATAGATAGAGATAGAGAAACGGAGAGAGAAAGAGAGAGATAAATTATTAAATAACAAAGAAAACGAGCCTTGTTCACCCCCTTCTCGACCACCCGGTCAATCCTGTTCTCACATGGCTCCATTCTCTTTATTATCTCCTTCTACACTTCACCAAAGGGATGGGCACGTCTTCCTCTTTTGTCCTTTAGCCCAGTCTGCAAAGTGAATGAATGGAAAAACATCTACAATACAGAGGCTAATAAATATTTATCACTGTATTATGTAATCCATATCTTGCGATACGAATGTTTTTATGCTAACGCTTTATTTGCTAAACAACACGCTTAAAATTTAATATAAGAAATAAAAATCACTTTTGGTAAATAGTGATTTTACCAACTCCGAACATGGATAATCGTTTATTTATTTATCATTTTTACATACAGATTGCACCCTGACTCTTTTTTTTTCTGTTAGAAGTGCGAAAGACACTGGGCTTTATAACCTTCTGCATCACTGTAAGGTAAAGGTCCCGTGTTCAAATCCAGCGGCCCTGCATTCGAACCCGACATACAAATGGGATTTTTTTAAAACACCGGCACCCCGAGGGTTGATATGACCTATGCTATTGCGAACCCTTGTAAAAAATAAAAAATAAATAAATTGAAAAAATGCGAGTCATCAATTTGACAGATAACAAAGTTTAAATAAATTATATATACTTAGATATAAATTATGCATAAAATATATAAATGGAATACATAAATAATTAGATTTTTTTATTATTGGACGATAACAACTGAGTACATACCTATCTAGTTACGTCACTCTAATAATTTTAATTCACATTAAGGAGTAATTATTTCACTAACTAACCTCCACAGTCCAAGAGAAACAAATCTCTCTATTCTAGGGCAAGTCTGTTATTTAAAAGCTGAGAAAATATGCATTTTCAAAGTTGGCCGTTTTTTCGTGAAAAAATCAGGTGGTCGGATTTTTTATGGGCAGTGTATATCAATTTCCAACTAACTCTATCCAATTTTTCTACAAAATTAGGCGTTGCTCGCTTGCAAGTCGGAAGTTAGTTGGTTTTCTTTTGTTCTCGATTGGGTCGGTATATGGGGTTGAAAAATCATACTTTCTTGTAGAATAAACAAAAGTGAGGATTGGAGCGAGTATAAAAAAAGAGACGGAATAATAATAAAGACGAGAAGGAAATATGCCAAAAAATCAAGATAAAATTCTCCCGGATTCGATGATTTTGGAGCGTGTGGATGGATGGCAAAAGCTGAGAGCGTATAATTTTTACGAATGTCAAAAATTGGGTTGCTGCAAGGTTACTGAGGTAGCCTGTCAAAGATAGATAAAGATGACTAAATGTGGAAGAGGGGAAGGACCAACGCGCAGACATTAGCGAGCGCTGATCATCTGAAGCAATGGACCAACTTTTTGAGCAACGGGGAAGATCCAGTTACGAATTCATCCGGGGCGGATGAAGAAGAGGATGGCCGAACTATCGGAAGTGACCAGAGATGCTCCAAGAGGCAGGTGGTAAGAAGGAGTTAGTTGAGTATAAGTTGTTAAAGAGATAAGTTAATGCTTATGTTCTGTGTCGAAATAATATTTTATTTTGTTCGTCGTTTTCTTTAAACATTCTTTTCTTCCGTTCAATAAAATTTATATGCTCATTTCGAGTTCAATTTCCAGAGCCACTAACTACATTCAATTTTCGTACCTATATATTTTTTAAAATCGAAAGATAAAACGTCAGAAAAAAAAACAAATAAGCAGAAAGCATGTACATGGTTTTTTTCATGCAAATTAACCCTTTTTATCTCCAAATCAAACTTTTTTAATTTCAAAGTAACCCTTTTTAATTTCAAATTTACACTTTTTAACTTCAAATTAAGCCTTTTTAATTTCAAAGTAACCTTTTTTTTAATTTCAAATTTACCCTATTTAACTTCAAATTAAGCCTTTTTAATTTCAAATTAACTCGTTCTTGGAAACGTTAAAACAGTTCTTGGTTGAAGAACAGTTGCTCCAAAAAAATCATAGAATTCAACGGTGGGGGCAGAATTTATACTCACCCTGCATATGGTAGTTTTTGTTTTAAAAAAATTTGCAATCATTATATAAAATTAGAATTCTTTATTTAATATTTAATTTTATACAATTTTTAATATTAATTGTAATTATTCAGAAATCGTGAGATGAGTTCTGGTGTGATGTAGGTTTCAGAAAAACATTTTCTTTATCGTGCCAACGTTTCGATCTTTATTGAGATCATCTTCAGGGCCTGGGATTAATTACACAGAAGACAAACACTTTGAGTGAGTAGAAATGCTTTGATTGAATATAAAAAAATATATTTTGCATTGTATAAATTCACTTTTTTCCACATCCTACGTGTATTTGTTAAATGTAAACAATGTTTGTAAATCCCAGGCCCTGAAGATGATCTCAATAAAGATCGAAACGTTGGCACGATAAAGAAAATGTTTTTCGAACCTACATCACACCAGACCGCGTCTCACGATTTCTGAATAATTATCGATTAACGGTCACTAATCACCACACATTAATTGTAATAAATGTTCATGTGGTATTTTATATAAGAGCCCAATATTTACATTTTTTAAATTGCGAAATTTGTTTTTATATTTGTCTAAGTTTTAATTTTAATTGTATTTAATTTTCATATGGTTTCTAAGAGAACAATTATTTTATATTTGAAAAATTCTTACATTTTTTGCACAAGATTCTGTTATTTTTATATTTAATTATATACAATTTTTAATTCTAATTGTAATTAATTTTTCTACGGACTTATAAGGCCCAGTTATTTTCTATTCAAACAAAAAACTCAAATATACAGGAATTTTACTTTACATGGTTGTATTTCATATGATTTCCTCAGTTGTTTTATTGCTTTTTAAAAAAGGGTTAATTTGAGTGAAAAAAGCTATAGTTATTGCACCAATAATGTGCAGGATGAGTTTAAGTTTAATTCCCCTAATATTTTTTGGGGGGCGTTTTTGGGATAAAAAACTCTAGACGCTTAAACTTTTCTTTTATTCTTCCTAAAAATAAGTCGTTTGATTTTGATATGCTTTCAGGGATTTAAATCACACGTTTTAGCTCCAGCAATATTCGAATACCGGTAAAACTGACTGGAATGATGGAATTCCAACCACCTCAACGCTCAACAAAATTGTGATATTTTTCTCCAAAAAACCTTTTAACCTTTTTTTACCGTTTTAAATTTTGACCCAAGCCCGTGAAGAAAAGCTCGTGACTTTTAAAAATTTGTTTATAAAATCGCTTATTAATAAACATAAATAAAATATAGACGAAGTAGACAAGTATATGATACAACAGAATCTTTGAATGATACAACAATGCAATTTAAAAAAAAATTAAAACTCCTGCCGACTACGGTGAGATAAACCTGTAATTTGGACACAGACGTTGTAAATGTCGAAATGCCGAAACTAGACTGACGAAAAAAGTAAGGGCCAAATTTCAGATCCATCACCCCGCAGAAAACACGGAGAAATCTTATAATTGAGCAAAACGTTAGATTATTACCACCAAGTTTTGTTATTCTCGTCTGTCAAAAATGTAATAATCATTTGTTATTTTCCATCATAATAGAAGTGAAAAGCAGTGCTGTTAAGTCAAGACACAAGTTGGAAAATCAATTTCCGAGTTTTTAAATCGTATTCACCGGAATAAAGGAGGAGGACATTTAATAGAAGGCAACTTGTGTAAGGAGCCAATTTGTTCAAGAGCTTTTCGCGGAGTGACAACTGGAGAATTAATGAGAGATTTAACTCATAAAAGCACGGCTGTAAAAGCGGAGTAAAGGCTAATAACTACACTTTGTGTCTTCATTTAAATTACGCTTCATCTGGAACAAGTTAATTAAAAAATTAAAAAGAATGAAGTAGCTCGCTTTCGAAATTAACGAAGGCCCCTGCCCTTTTATTTTATAGAAAAGAGGTTTTAATAGGACATGTTCATCTCTTTTTCCCTAATTTGACAAAAAAAATTATATACATCTCCTCTCGCTATATTTGAAAAATCTGTCTTGCTTTTCATCGATCCAAAGAGTTAATTTGCAAAATAAAAAATATTGAACGATGGTAAAATAATAAGGGCCAAAGAGGATAACTCTGCCTAAAGGAATTTAAGCCAAGTAAGCAATTCATATCACATTTTATGTGAAGTAATATTTTATTACTAAATATTTTTGGTTTACTTTTTATAAATGAATAATTTAGTGCAACACAAGTGAGTAGAAAAATTATATTAAAAAATGACGTCAGTAATGGAATTATGGTTGTTTGTAGTAAATAAAGTTTATGTACGTTACGGATTATAAGTGGTATATTTGTTTAAACGGATTCTATTGACAAGCAAATACAAGCACATGTGAAGAATGATACAAAGTAAATGTTTGATCTAACTTTTAAAAAAAACTATAACCTAACCTGAACATTAAAAGGTAGAAGCATGTTACTAAATCACTGAATTAATGATTCCATAGGTTACGCAGATGACCTGGTAACAATCAACGAATTCGAGGACAAATCAGTTGCAAGACGCCCTAAATTTTGTAGGAAGATGATGTGAGAAAATGGTTTTCAAAACAAAAACCCTAAGAAAGCATATCTCGTCCTTTGCAAGAAGAAAGAAGCACCCATTATACAAGATGAAGCTTTTTTAGCTTTAACTTTTTTCAAAGAAACTAAGTACCTAGGTATAACCCTTAACCAAAGGCTCAAATGGGAAAACACATAGGAAACATCGTGCATAAAAAGCCAAGGACCTTCGAAGCTTGGTCAGAGATGATGCATTAAAAACTGAGGAATGAACCACAAAAAGTATTGGTTATACACCACCCCTCACATATGGAGCTGAAGTACCGTGGCCAAATGCACTTGACAAAGGGACAAACTACGCAGACTACAAAGACTAGCGTGGCTTAATATAATAGAGGCAAGGCATACCTACCCCACTTCAGCATTGGAAACCGCACTCGACCTTCAAATTTATGTATAAAAGGTGACTTTTGTAGGCACCAACAGACTCCCGTGATACAAGGAAGTAAAGCCAGATCTAAGATAGAGATACCACAAAACTTTGGAGAGAAGTAAGATAAATGAGATGACCGTAACGGTACCCGACAACGTCAGAGAAAATTCAACTTTGTCAGAGCCTTCCATGTGGTTATAGTTAATAGATACCTTTGGAATGAAGGTAGTCCCAAGCTTCAGAAAGGAGCCCTAATATGGTACACATATGGATCGAACATGGGACAGGGAGTGGGTGTAGGGGTAAAAGCGACGAACTATACACTAGTAAATATCCTTGAACTAATCCAAAGAATTGTTCACCTAGCCAAAAAAGGGGTAGCCCCGGGGCAAGACCCACAATTAGTCGCACCGGAGTTTGTGCTTAAGTTGGAACTGGAAAAATGGCTTGAGAAAGAAAAATCAAGCTCTGGACACAACCAACAGGTCTGAGGCAAGCTAAGAGGTAAATAAATCTCTCTAAATAGAAGACGAGTAGGCAGGATTTGAGGAAAATTATATGCCTCTATTCTGGCCACTACCCTCTTAACCACTACCAAGAAGGTGTGCAAAGCAGAGACAGAAACATGCCGACTTTATCAGGAGGAACCAGAAAACATCGGAACATAATCTTGTAAATGTGAACTATGAAGAACAGTGAAGTCTTCGGAACAGCCACTTCGGTAAAGCAATTCTTGGCACCGAGGGGAGTGCTTAGACTTATAGGAAAAAGTTCATTTGCCAAGGTATAGGGGTTCCACAATAGATCTAAAGGAATGTAGACAACACGATGAACCAAGTTTGAAGCTTGCGCCGCGAAATGTGTCTTACGAACCAGCTGGAATAGACAGACCAGAATTTTGGTAAATAAAGTTTTAAAGTCCCGATGAAAGGGTCGACGATGAAACTGATTAGCAAGTGTTTTTTGCTAATTAGCTTCATCCCTGATCATTTGTTAATATATAGTTTTTAACATATAAATATTGGTTAAAAACCTTACTCAGTGAAGTGACTTCTTGAACAATTGTCTTCTTTTTTAATTACAATATTAATTTTATACTAGTTATCGTAGGTTGAGTGGGATTACACGTCAGTCCTTTAACATATACAGCGTCAGGTATCGCAGTATGTCTATTGTAAAATGTATTGGGCCTAGATCCGTTGGTGACTCAAGATTTTGCTAGAATATACACAGCAACACCGTTCTACAAGATGGTAAGATAAGATGTCAACCTCGTGTGGCCAATTCTTAATCCATTATTCTTCCACCACTCTCTACTATTATTGGGCTAGTGCAAAAATAATGCAGATTTTGAAAAGGCAAACGATTTTTAATTTTTATAAAATAAACAAAATTTATTCGAAATATTTTCCATTACAATCTATACATCTTTGCCAAAGTGTCATAAGTGCTTGAATTCCGCTGACAAAAATCTTTATTTCGGCTCTAAACAAATTCCTGGAATGCGTTTTCGGCTTCAAACTAAAAAATGTATCTCTCAAGAAGTGATCAAAATGCCTAAAAAAGTGGAAGTCACTAGGCGAGAGGGCGGGTAAATATGGAGAGTAAGGTTTCATATCCTAAGTTCTTAAGTTGAACAAAGACGTTGCAGTTTCCTATGCATTTTGTCAATTTCTTGGCAATATTTCTCTGCTGTGATAGTTTACCGACGTGATAACAACACCAGCAGTACACCACTAAACAGTCACTATAACCTTTTTTGGGTGCAGATTTGGGTTTGAAAAGTGTCTCGGCGTTTCAACCTTGTCCAACCACTGACCTGTACGCCTCCTATTATCGTACAGAATCCATTTCTCGTTGTACGTGATGATTCGATCGAGAAATGGATCATTTTGGTGGCGCACAGAGGAGACAAATTTCAAAGCGTCGGTTTCTTTGGGCTTGGGTAGTTCGTGCAGTACCCACGAATTTTTTTCAATCAACGTTTTGATTTGGTTGTCGTCCACAACGGCGGGCCTACATTCCTTCTCTTCGAGATCGAAATCACCAAGAAAAAATCTCTGAAACCATCGCTGCACCGTGCATTTGCTAATGCTTCCCTCCTCCCCAACTGTATTGCTGTATTGATGTTACGCGCGGTTTGGGCCTCACTTCGCCTAAGTTTAATAAACCTTTTTGTATAAAGAATAACAGTTAAAGCTATTTATTATAATCCATCAATTAGATTTGCGGATTTAGCTTTGTATACATTACAAGCACTTGCGAAAATAAAACAAATTTTGAGAGTCGATGGGATACTCAAAATTCCGCCATAGGCCTTCTCACACTACACATTCACGCTAATAAACACATTCAGTCTCAATATACACAAAGAACACAACACGAGATGTCTATAAAGTCCAGTAAAAAATTCAGTATTCCTACTCAGCATTCACTCTAATAAATACTCCACTCGCTCACTATATGGAGTCAAGGAATGTCTTTAATTAATTCTGGAGTCCTCGATTTTCCTCCACCACCTTTTACACATACTATATATAATCAAGTTAAGGGTTGATCGATGCTCAATATTCCAACACAAAGACTCGCCTCTGTGCTCAGGAACAGTGCTCATAACTCTTAGCCGTCCTACACGCTTTCTATAAGGAACCAAGGAATGACACCCTTCAATCCAACACATAACGCAAACTTTCCCTACATGCCGGACATATACGACGACATTGGTTCAAAAGTGTCCGAGTGTCAACCTCGCATGGCCTATTCCTAATCTACTCTACGAGTCAGGTCCTCAGAAGGCCACCTCTCGCGCTCTTTATAGAGAGCCTTTCTGCCGATAAAATTCAGCCTTATTTTTATGATTAATTAAGGTTTTTAGTTGAGATAAAAAATTCAAGAACCCACGATCTTCGGCTTGATACGCCGCTGCTCTACCACTTGAGCTATCGTGACCTCGATCCACTCGGACATCAACTTCCCATCTCAACCCCACCTTTTGAGTTTTCCCTCCTAATTGGTCAAGCGGACCACGAAAGTAGTGAATTTAATGTATTTTATATTGAAAAATGTAGAACATCAAATTATGGTTATGAGTATGGAAATGAAATTAACATTGTCTGGCAAACAATTTGTATTAATAGTCAGCATTAATAGTCACCAAGTATTAATGGCCAATAAACAGTCATTAAGTGTCTAATACGTCGCCATTAACGAAGGCTATAACTACCAGGTAACCGTAAAAGTGCATTTAATTTTTCGTTTGTTATCGGTAATACCGTTAGAGAACATATCTATTCGCATAGAAGTATTAGATGTTTACATCACGAAATACTATGGGGATAGTGGATCAGTTTATGGAGAAAAACTGTCTTGAACAGTTCACTGTAAATTATAAACTATTTTCTTNAAACGATCATCGCTCAATTTCAGAGCCCTATCAATGAGGTTAAAAACTATGTTAACTTTCATTTGAAAAGAATGGATGGATGAGAAATGTAGCATCCTGTCCGAGCTGGTTGGTTTCAAATACCAGTTAGTTATTAATTTACATTATCTTTAATGATTTTCATTTTCATATTGTTAAATAAACGAATATGTACGTTTTTATTGTATTAACTAATCTTAGTTAATTAAAATTTGATTTTTAGTTTTCAAAGTGCATTTTCATTTTTTTTAAGTCTCTCTTGTGTGGTATTTTACTAGATTTTTTTGTTTAGTTGTTTTTCTCCCATTGATCAATGATTTTTTATCATTTTTTTCTATCCTGATTTTTTTTAAAGGGCGGTTTGAGTCGGAAAACCGGGAGAGGCAGGAGGGCATAGGGTGCAGTGGGATTGTTGGAGGGGAGGGCGAAAGGGTCAGAGAAGGACAGGAGAGAATCCGAGTGTGAAGTCGGTATCGATCTGAGAATTTCACTGAGCGTGTTGAGAAGTACAGGGTAGGTCGGGTTTGAGGTTGCAGGATCGGCAGTGCCGCGTGCAGTGGATGGATAATGAAATGGCCGATATAAGAAGGGTGCCCCCCGCGGATGTCACTCGCCGTAATGGCTGTCTTCCCTTTGATCAGCCGTCCTTTGTCCTTTGACCATTAATCAAATCCTCCAGGCCGCATCCCTCCCGATACAACCCGTTAAATATTTACACACCGCATTACACTTTTAATAATCCCGTCGCTCTTCCAGGCATTGTATTTTCAACAGGGCCAAAAAAAAAAACTTCCACGCTGGGAAAATGGATTTTAAAAGCATCCCTTGTATTTGCATACCGTTCCCTGGAGATAGCGTTCCATTTACTGCAGCATTTTAAAAGGCTATCCCACACTTCGGTCGTGTTTTGCGATTCAGCTTGCCTAAATTCCCCGTATAATTTCATGGAGGGTTTAGATGCCCTCAGAACAGGTTTAATTGAGAAATACAAATAATTACTCCGATCGAGTGGAATAAAATTGGAACATTCAATGATAGGATATAAGTATTTCAGGAGAGCAACTCGTAATGGTAGCAAACTGAAGGAAATTATACTTATAACGATCTGGAAAATAATAAAATGCAAATATTTTCATTTTTTTGTTAATTTATCGGCATATCGTGTCAAATATTCTCATTAACATATTTTTATTTTTAATGAAACATTAAATGTATATATAATGTATAAGAAAGCAGCGTATTGAAATTAGTTTTCTAAAAATTTACTTGTTTTTACCTACTTTTGTATATAACTAATCAAATTGTGCTTCGATGGAATATACATATTCAGCTATCGACCCTTTCACACTACACATTCACGCCAATAAATACATTCACTCTCAATACACAATATTGGACAAAAATCTATCTGTATTATACAGGGTGACTGGCGATAAGTGTCGAAAATTTCAGGAGGTGTTTCTACTCCAAAAAAAAAAAAAAATATATATATATATATAATTTAAACGCTATACAGGGTGACTGGCTAAATTTCAGGAGGGGTTTCTACTTATCATATGCAATAAAAAACTTACTACAAACCCCTGTCCTAATCTCAATGGTAAAGAAGTCATTTAAGTAATTAAAGTTTTTTTTTTTTTTCGACTTAGGTCCATTAAATTGCTCTCGGAAAAACTGAACGTGCCCCCCCTTTCATCGACACCAGGTTTTTTTCAACAAAACGCAAAATTTTTGGGCCTTCCAGAAGAGGAATCCAAAAAGGTGGGTATATGGGGAATGGAGAAATTCTGAGGGAATTTGCAAAGCTCCAGGAGTTTGTAATTATTAACAGTTACCAATCAAACATTTTCAAAAAATTGCAAATTTCAAGATTTTTGTTTTTTCTGAATTTTTCGTGCAGATTTTTTCCTCAATGCTGCAATGTAAATAGGTTTCCTTACAGCACATTTAACGTTCTTTCAGGAGGCACAAACCAGATTTTTCTAGTCAGTAATTCTGAAGTTTATAAGCAATTTAGTGGACCTAAGTCGAAAAATTAAAAAAAAAAAAAAACCTGAAATTACTTCTTTACCATTGAGATTTGGATAATTGTTATATATATGTATATAATATAATTATATATATATAACATTTAAACGCTAATAAAAATAGAAAAACAATCTTAGTTAATAACATTTTTAATATTATTGATCTGATTTCAACAAGATTTTACCTCAAATAAACGAACAGAAACAACTGAAAATGGATCGCCCGATGATTCGACTTTGTGGCCTGTGGCCGGAAATAAACAAAAATTTAAATAAACTTCTAACAAAAACTTCCTTTATTTATTAATTGACGGAGCAATCTTGAATTCAGTGTTAACTTTGCGCGTTATGGTCAATTAAATGATTTATGCTTTTCCTAAAGAAAATTATTTTTATTTCGTCTTAACATCGAGCAACGACCTGGCTTGGGCAAAGTCCACGAATTAGTGGAGTTTGGTAAATTAATAATAAAAAACATTACAATATGTCTTAATTACATACACATAAACGTAGGATATTTATTTTTATTTTTGAAAGTACATTGTGAGTGAGTTATTTCAGGCAAAATCGTTTTATTAGCGTTCAAATTTTATTTTTATATATTTAATTATGTATATTATCATGTTGCATTAAAAATTAAAATNCTCTCTCTCTCTCTCTCTCTCACTCACTCTCCCTCTCACTCGCTCTCTCTCTCTCTCTCTCACTCACTCTCCCTCTCACTCGCTCTCTCTCTCTCTCTCACTCACTCTCCCTCTCAATCTCTCTCTCCTCCCTCCCTTCCTCTATCCCTCCCTGTGTCAAAAGAGCCATCTTGCTCTGACCACAGACACATAAAATTTGATCTTCCTACTTCCCCCTAATACTTGCTATGTACCGATTGTACTGATTGTGTGGGCTATGTAAAATCCCTCATGCACTCTCTCGGGGTTGCTAAGATTAAAATTAAATTAGTGGTAGGGAGGATCTTGACCTAGTAGTTCAGGAAGTAAATGATAGAATTCTGCAAGCCTTTGAAAGGAATTGCCCTGAACGGAACCAAACCATATGGTGGGCAAGAACCTGGAAAAAATGAGAGGAGAGGTAAGAAGGATGTTCAGTAAAGCCAAGCTCGACCAAACATGAGGCTTTTGGTACAAAGGTATAAAGAGGCACTTTCCCAGTACAATAAGGAGATAAGGAAGTCCAAAAGAAACTCGTGGAGGAAGTTCTGTCAGGAGATTGGAAAAACTGGCTTAAGCTAAATGGAGTTGAAATTCTCTAAAGAGGCGAAATTTCTGGAGTTATTTTCAACCAAAGACTTTCATGGAATCAACAACTAAACAAAATCACACAAAGAGCAAAGATTGCCAATGGCACATGCAAAGGCCTTTGTTGGAAAAGCCGAGGACTGAATCCCAAGATGTCCCTGTGGCTATATACAGCGGTTGTTGGACCCATAATAGCCTACACAGCTACGTATTTGTGCACTAACAAGCAATGTATTTGGTGGACTAAGACATTACAGCTAAGGGCGATTCAGATGCTCAGTGCTGTTCAAAGACTGGCATGTCTGAGCGTCACTGGGGCAATGAAAAAAACTCCCACGGCTGCCCTATAAGTCTTTCTGAGTGTACCACTACTACACATCTTTATCCATGGAGAGGCCCGAGCCATAATTCATAGGTTAATCTAGTGACAGGCTCCAATAGCCTACTCACATAGCAAGGAGCAACTAAACCTTCGAGGGGAGCTTCAGTTAGACAGTGCTTTGGGGATGCCTCCGGATGCCATGACCCCTAAGTTCAGTTTTGAGAAAAATATTCTAATCAAAATACCTTTTAGAGCAGACTGGGAGAAAGAGATCTCAGTCAATGACGACCAAATCTGGTTTACGATGGCTCCAAAACCGAATAAGTGTCAGGAGCTGGCATTTATGGAAATAAACCAAGGACTGGAATTCATTTAAGCTTTGGACAATAGGTCACCGTTGTTCAAGCGCAAACTGTGACTATTGAACACTGCCAGGGAGAAAAATAGCTGGGGATTGTCAATAGAAGAATCGCCATCTACTTGGACAGCCAGGCGGCACTGAAGGCATCGACGGTAAAGTCCAGAGTCTTTTGGGATTGCATTAGAGCCCTGTCAGACCTTGGGGAAAATAACAAAATTATCCTTGACTGGGTGCCAGGGCACACAGGGCAGAGGGGCAACGAAGAGAGAAATTAGCCAAAGAAAGTTCAATGAGGACTCCTATTGGCCCGTAACACTTTTGTGGTTTACCGAACTGCCAAAAATGCAGAACCATTAGACAATGGATAAATGATAAGTCCTCCTATCAATGGCTATGTAGCCAGGAAATTCAGAGGAAAATCAAAGGACCGCAGAAACTAACAGCAGAACTGGACGTGCTAGGACTCGAATAATAGTTGAACTGCTAACTGGACAGTGAGATCTCCGGAGGCATATGTATAGACTTGGAGTGGCAGACACAAGCCTGTCCAGATATTGCCAAGAAGAAGAAATAGCGGAATACGTCTTCGGTTGGTGATGGTAGGCTGAGATTCGTAACGAAAAGCCAGGGCATGAAGGATATACACGAGACTTGAATAAGCTTTGGGTCTGGAAAAAGCCTCAAGCTTAATGAGAACTAGATTTTTTTTAAAAATGTAGATGCACACTAGACCAATACTGGTCGCGGTGCACAGGTCGTAAAGAGGCCGGATCTTATATAATCTAATCTAAGCTTGTTTTTCTATTTTTATTACCGTTTAAATTTTCTTGGTCTATATTTTATTGTGTATATTTACATGTTGTATTAAAATAAAAATTATGTTTATAAGAATATTGTTACGATTTGTTCATATTAATTAAGAATTTTGAATTCGATTTATTACGGATAGGATTTAGTCTTAATGAAAATACGATATGAGACGTATTGAACGGGGTTTATAATATATCCGTAATAAAAGAAATAAAAACACAAAGAAGTATAATTAATAAAAACAAACAATTATATTTACTGAATACAACCCTACAAACATATTGGTAAAACTTTGATAACCAAAAAATACAATATTTATAAGATAATAAATAACTCTCACCAACCTTGCTCTATGGAACACCGGCTAACACTAAGCGAATCTACCGAAGCCCAGCTGGTGCAAAGCCAACTCAATGTTAAGAACAAACTTAATTATTCTTAATTAATATTAACAAATCTTAACAATATTTAATATGATATGCCGACAAATTAACAATGAATGTGAAAATATTTGTATTTTATTATTTTCCAGATCATCATCAGTACAATTCTCATTATTTTTGTTATAATAAATTCCTTTAACAGGAAATATTGCCAGAGCATATTATTAATTTTAACAGCTGATCCTGAAAGAGCAAACAATGCTGCAAGCGTATTTTTTATAAGTTTACAATCTTTTGAATAAGAAGCCTTCGGTCTGTCGAGCCAAAGCCTGCTTGATAGTCAACAAAAATGACAAAGAATTTACGTATTTAAATTTTACTGTATTTATTTTAAATTAAATGTTCTTACATTTCTTTCATTAGACAGTTGTCAGTTTGTAAATATGTAAAATAAATAAGTTAAAAAGTCAAAGACGTGAAATTTGGTTTATGTTTAAAAGAATGTATATTTTTGGCGCTGAGCAGCTGTGGGGAAAGTGACAAGTGATATGACAACCCCCCCAATCTCACCCTCCGGCTAAGTCCCTAGCTCTTATGCGGATATGTATTTGTATTTTTTCCGCCCAAGATCCAATCTTGAAATGGCTCGGGTGAAATACACGATAAAATATTTAATCGTTTCAATAGAACAAATTCAACTCTTTGCCTTGTTATATTTTTTTATAATGTATCTTATTCACAAAGTATTATTATATTTATATCAGTCGGTAGTTTACAAACTCAATAATCATTCTATTAAAAGGAAAGTTTTGAAATGTTTAAACCCCTGAATACACTAATGGACAAATTTAACGCACCACTTAATGTATTTAATTTAAAATTAAATCCATTCTCTTTCTACATTAATTACATGTAATTAGGAGCTATCGTAGAAAAAAATAAACCGTAAGTAATGCTATGTTTACTTCCTTTGTTTGCTTTTATACTGATTAATCCAATTTGCACAAAAAGTAGCATTATATCCTTTCATTCTGCTACTGCTAAAGATCACTTTCAGTTAATTTTTTCCTTCATTTGATATTATTCTTATTTCAATTAATTAATCTTTATATAAGGTATTGGTTGAAATAAAAAAGCTAGTGTCACGAGCGGGATTCGAACCCATGACCTTCGGCTAAATACCCCGCTGCTCTACCACATGAGCTATCGTGACAATGACCCATAGTAGAGCAGCGGCGTATTTAGCCGAAGACCATGGGTTCGAATCCCGCTCGTGACACTAGCTTTTTTATTTCAACCAATACCATACAAAAAGATTAATTAATTGAAAGAAGTTTTTTGGTCATTTGGGCCACGAAATATAATGGACTATTCTTATTCTTAAACCTTTTTCAATGGCTTCAGTCAGGAATTTGAGTGAGTATGACAGTGTCCAAACAGGAAGGGAAATTGGAAAATTGAGGACGAATTTTCTTTACAGTGAGGTAAAAGTTGTCTTCAAAGCCCATGCTGTATGGTTCGTCAGGTGGTAATCAATGGTCATTGATATTCTGAGATGGCACATCCTCATACGCCCCCATCGAATTGGTTGTTATGCGTGGAAGGTGTCTAACTTCACATAGGTACTTACAAGACATAATCAAAGAACATAGTGCCATTTGCCCCCCACATCAGTGAGATATTCGTGCTGATGCAGGATAATGCTAGGCCCCGTAGAGCACGAATTGTGATGAATGAGGTTGGAATTGAGTGCTTGGAGTGCCCAGCTCGAAGGCCACATTTGAACCCAATCGAACACATTTGGGACCAACTTAAGTGGCGAGTACGAAAGCGAAACCCAGGTCCTAACACCCTAGAAGAGTCGGCTGTTCTCGATGAATGGGAAAGAATTCCTCAAGATTTTATCAGAAATCTTTTTTAGGGAATGCAAAGACGTTCGGACGTGATTCGTGCGAGAGGTGGAAATACTCGGTATCAAAAGGGACAAAAAGGTTTTATTTTGCATTTTTATTTATTTGTGTATATTCTTTTAGTTATTTAATTTTTTGTTCTTTACTCAATAACTGTTTTTTAGACTTAGGTAATAAACCAGAATTTTTAATTAATTTATTTTTACAACCAAACCTTTTTATTTTTGGTTGTAAAAGTTGTATTTTTGGTATGCAAAATATGAATGACTACACTAAATACATTAAAATTTACGGGGATGCAGTTTTTTTGTCCATCGGTGTATTTTACCAATTCCTTAAAAATAGAAATATCACTTTTAAGAATAAAACGGGAGGTTGACGCCAAAACCCGCGTATGTATCAGGCATGCGAGCATTGAAGGGCTTATTACCTTATTCCTTGGCTCCATATAGAGCTGTTATGTTTATAGTCTACTGAAGATTATATGGGAGGATGCTCTCTTGTTCGTGCTCCCTTCAGTGCAATTTGAAGGAGACGGTGTATTGGTCTGGGCAGGGATTTTTTTTAAACTGGAAGACGAACTGGACTCCATATATATTCAACCTCACCGCAGTACGTTATGTCCAAGAAGAAATACCTCCTGAAATTTTCGACACTTATTGTCAGTCGCCCTGTATAATATAGATATATTTTTATCCCTTAGTGTGTATTGAGAGTGAATGTATTTATTGGCGTGAATGTGTAGTGTGAAAGGGTCGATGGCTGAATATGTATATTCCATCGAAGCACAATTTGATTAGTTATATACAAAAATAGTTAAAGACAAGTAAATTTTTAGGAACCTAACTTTATTACTGCTTTCTTTTCCTTCTTAAAGTAATATCATTGTAACTTGTAAGTTACCATCCCAGGTTTTTTTCTAAATCCTACTTTATTAAAAGTACATCATCTAAGTTCTTGATGGCGTTTAAATTAAATCTTATGCTATATAATCTTAAAAGTCTTGTATTTTATAAACTTGGTCTTTTTCATTTTCAGGATTGCCAACCTCTGTAGAATGCGAAACGTTTGGCGAGAATCAGGATAATTAATATGT
Organism: Cimex lectularius; assembly: GCF_000648675.2. Taxonomy (NCBI): domain Eukaryota; kingdom Metazoa; phylum Arthropoda; class Insecta; order Hemiptera; family Cimicidae; genus Cimex; species Cimex lectularius. The sequence continues at coordinate 1,214,502 of NW_019392838.1, read as the reverse complement.
CGTATAGTACAAAAACCACCGTATTGATGAATTAAAAAAATCGAATTTATCTTACATACAATTTTTAAATCGATACTCTCGTATACCCTGCTTGTTTAAGATCGATTAATTTAAAAAAAATTGATTTTTCTTCATGCAAAATTTTTAAATAGATACTCTCATATAACCTACTTCTTTAAGATTGATTAATTTTTAATTTTCGTACAAGAGAGAGAGAGAGAGAGAGAGAGAGAGAGAGAGAGAGAGAGAGAGAGAGAGAGAGAGAGAGAGAGAGAGAGAGAGAGNGAGAGACAGACAGAGAGAGAGAGCGAAACTATCCACTCATGCAGCGTCTCCATGCCAGAATTTCATTCTCAAAAGCCTTTGTAGTTTGGCCTGTGTCCCTTTGTTCAGCGCTTTTGACTACTGTTCTACAGCTCCATATGTTACCAGCGGGTGGTATATAAACAATACGCCATTTTGGGGTTTGTTCCCAAATTTTCACTCATAGTCTTTGGCCAATACTTGATAGCTGCCTTGGCATTATGCAGGATGTTGCCATGTTTTGGTTAAGGGTTATACCAAGGTACTTTATTTCTTTGGAGAAAGTAAAGGCTTCAAGAGTATGAGATTTTTTTTAATTTTAAATTTATTTAAAAAAATTTTTTTTTTTAAGGTGTACATTTAAGCCCTTTTTCTCACACCATCTACATATAATATTAAGAGCGCTTGATTTGACACTGTCTTCAAATTTCACGTTTATGATTGTCACCAGGTGATCTGCGTAACCTATGGTATAGTATCCTAACTCTTTGAGTCCTCTAATTAGATCATCGACTTCTAGCAGCCATAGAATTGGCATTGTATATCACTCACATAAGTTCGTAACCTAAATTTGCGAAATAACACCGATATTTATGCATTCTCTCTCTGAATTAAAAAATATTGTAAAAAAAAAACTTTTCTGTCAGAAGTGGGATTCGAACCCACGCCCTCAGAGAGGACCAGAACGCTCNCGCTCTCTCTCTCTCTCTCTCTCTCTCGCTCTCTCTCTCTCGCTCTCTCGCTCTCTCTCTCTCTCTCTCTCGCTCTCTCGCTCTTTCTCTCTAAATTTGGTCTACTGGTTTCCTTGAGGATTCTGACTTCTTGAATTTTTATCCAGTTCGGATTACTGGAATGTTATTTTTGTGTTCCCTAGCTCATATATTCCGCTTCATTTGATGAGTAGTCGTGCAACTGCAAGGAAACGCTCCTTTAAAGGTAATCATAAATCCAGAAACATTTTATTTTAGGTAATTCGTGTAATGATAATTAAGAATATAAATTGGTAATAAAGGAATTCACATTTGAGTCCATGGGGGCCAAAATTCAGCTATTTCACTAAGGAGGTCTTCGAAAACATCCACATTTCTTGCCGTGCACGACTACCGCCACATAAATGCGCATAGGAAGGAGACCAATGAACGTCGGCGGGTACCCCACTGCCATTTGTTCCTCGCCTTTGCTTTTCCCTATACACTCTTAATGGACTATGTGCAGGGTGGTCGGATCGACAAAATTGAGAGAGTGGTTCACTGTCATATGGCCGAAACAAGGATCCTGGGACAATGTTTCATATGCCTTCCATTGATAGGAGATGATGATAGACCCAGAAGCGATCCGATCCCGACTTATGGGGATGAGAATGGCTGCTGATCTTTTCGTAACGGCGACTAGAAAACTTTCTCTTGTTCGGCGGCAAAAAACCACTGATATGGTAAAATTCTCCCGGTGTTAGTTTTCCGGCGCGAAAACAGCGATTTATCAATTTACACAGTGCAATTGGGGCCACCAATGGTCGAATGTCTGCGCAAAAAGAGTTCGAACAGACTTCGTGCATGTAGTTGCACCAATCAACGAACGTTTGACGCTTTATACTTCGCTCTCTTTTACAAAATTTAGCGCTTACTATTTCGCCAAAGTGTATATGAACAGCACGATGGTCGAATATGGCAGTCTTGAGCCAGTTAGATATAGTAGATATGTGTTACTTCTTAAAGCTATTTCCGCCTTGCACTTATGCTTGTAGCACCTCCACTTGTCACGCGTTCCTGTTAAATTCAGCCTCGTGTCGTGACCTCCTGAACATTGCTCAGCTAGTGGAATAAGGCCCTTTTCCTGAAGGAACGAACTGCCGATTCCTTGGTTTTGACAGCGTCGCATAGTGCCAGAAAGTTCATTTTTATTTAACACCGAACTCTTTGACAACTGGTATACAACACAATACACACAATTACAGTACAATCATACAATACAGTGGTATACAACAATACACCTTGACTTAAAACATACCAGAGGATAAGAGCGGAAGCCCAGAGACCTGACCTTTGTCTCGATCTCTGTCACCGAACGCGGTAGAGCGGGGCGGAGGCACATTAACGGAAAAGGTCCCTGCAGACTATAAGAAATAGATGATATATAATATAAAAGTAATTGTTTGTTTGTTGAAATATTTCAGGAGTGTACTAAACCTTTTTTTAATACTAAAGACTTAGCCGGGGGAAATGTATCACCAGGAGGGGTAAAATAAAATAATTCTTAGGATTGACATTTCGGTTGTAATGAATCTGTCAGCATCCATTTTTAATAAATTTTCCCCTTTGAGAGTGCGACGGGGGGTCAAACGGGAGGGAGGTCTTAAAAGGGGCCAATGGCGCCCCTTGGAATAGGACAAAAAGATCAATCGTGCAAATCAGCGTGACAGCTGTCGTATGCGGGGGGTTTCACGGCCATAGCGCATCTGTTCTTTCATCAGGCACCATACAGGGGCGAAAGCCATTTTCACACTGGGCATCCCACTGTAATTAATCTGTGAATCGATAATTTTATAGCTGATGAATTGTCATGGGTGGGTGATATCAATACGTGAAGAGGGGTGCAAATAAATAGGATATGACTCACAACATGAGCATGAGAATCGGGTTTATTATAAATTCCCCATCAACTCACACCCCTCTTACACCAACCTCGAATAAATGAATACGAACTCCATTCTCACTTATACTTCATACTTTACGCACTTACATTTTACAACCCTCATCTTATCCCTTATTTAAACTAATGGGTATAAACATATGACAATAAATGTAAAATTTCCTTTTTATTCAATATATAAAATATACAATATTTTCAAAATATAGTTGTTTTTTTGACCCCTTCCTTCCCAGCCTTAACAACGTAAAACTATACAGGGCGTCATAAGAACAGGCGTCAATTATGGTTGGTTATTCTACAAATCAAATTTGACTGAAACCTCCATATTCTCCAAAGTCTTGGGGACTTGGAGATGAGTTTGTATTCTAGGACGGAAGGATGCGAGAAATTTTAATACAGGGCCATAGCAGAAAGTAACGGCAGAACTAGTAATACTAGAATGATAGTAGGGCTGCTGACTGGAAACTGCAGACTCCGAAGGCATATTTAAGCCAAATATTGCCAAGAAGAAGAACAGCAGATCATGTCCTCTTTGCGTCCAAAGGCTTAAGCATGCTTAGATTCCCCGCCCTAGGAGAAGGAAAGCTCCTGAGGATGCGCATGGGACAACTTAACAAAACTTCAAGATGTGGTAAAAAGCTGTAAGCATCAGACACTGGGTTGAGAATACGTCCTCGGTTCTATGGGCTACAGTATATTTCAGTACTATAAATTATTGTATTCTACGTCTGGACCTAACACGCATAGGCATGCGAGAAAGGTCATTACAGGGCCCTTGCAGAAACGACCAGCAGAAACAAACCTGGGACGTGTTAGGACTAAAATATTAGTAAGTCTGTTAACTGGACTCTGGAAGCGAATGTATATACTCTGAGCAATAGAGAAGTAAATATTACCTGGTAGAAGAAGAAGACGGCCGGTCCAAAGACCTGCAGGCTGAGATGCTTACTCCTGGAAGAGAAAAAGCCAAGTCCTAAAGATGTGGTAAACAGCCTTAATTGGAATTACAATACGTATATATATANTATATACACATTTCGATACATTCCAGGAAAGAGGCATGGAAAAAGTTCATCACAAGGCCATCGTTGAAATTTAAGTAAGACGTTTTTGGACTAGATGGTAGGATGACCATGCATGTTTAGAGTCCTACTCCTGGGAGAAGAAATGATTCAGAAGGATACACATGGGAGCACCTTAACTAAGGTTAACTAACGGGGGTTAAAACTAAGGCTCCTTTAAAGTATAAGATATTGGCTGGAAGGAGAGGAAAGTCGGTGCGAAGGTCTGCAGGCTGAGATGTCTACCCTAGGAAGAGGGAACGCCAAATGCGGAAGGAAGTGTTCTGATGAGGTAGTAGGACTGCTAACTGGACACTGCAGACTCCGGAAAACTGCAGACTATACTTATTTATTTCATTGATTAAAAGAAACCAACTGTGCAATGCTTAAGGCTTTTTACCAGGCCACAAAGTTTTGTTAAGTGCCCACTTGTGTATCCCTCATAAACGTTTTTCTCCCAGGAGCAGGAAATCTAAGCGTGCCAAAGGCCATTGCACCAAAAGAGTACATTTCAGCAAATCTTCTTCTTGGCAATATCTGCAAAGGCTTTATGCCATCAGAGTTTTCAGTGCCCAGTCCGCAGTCTTATCATTTTACCCCTAAGACGTTCATGCTTTAATAATTCCTGCAATGGACTTTTAATTAACTTTTTCGCCTCTGTCCTGAAATACTATCCCATTTAACTAAAGTACTTATTCTTAACCTACTGTCTGATACTTCAGAAATAAGCCAAAAATTTTCACATCTAACCGAATCTGTTTAATTAGTCTTAATTTACTAATGTAATATTAGAAATGTGGCTCATTCAAATTCCAGTTCAGGACATATTCTACATCAAGACTGGTTAAGATTATTATTTAAGATAAAAATTCTTAAACATGACAACCTTTTAATGTTAATATATACAGTCTGTAGATAACAAAAAACGAGAAATTTTTTAAAAATTCTCTCTTAAACTTAATGAAAGACTAATTTTATTAAGTTAAAAAAAGCTCGCGGGGGAAAATGCTTTTATAAAAAAATAATAATAATAAAGCTTCATTGGGCATAAGAATGGCGCTTCGTTTAGCGGGAAAATTTTAATTAAGTTTCTCATCGAGTTTATTTCTAGAAACAAAATTAGAATCTGGATAACAGGGAAGAAAAATAGTTAATTAGGCTCCTGCGTGACATCGAGAGGGCCGGCCCGGCCACGGGAAGGAACGAGTCGAAAGATAGGTTTTGATATTATGGAGCGAGGGGGTCAACCGAAAATTTTAAATTGGCCGACGGCTCAATGGAAGAGTTTGTTAAAGGATATATTGAACGCTGTCAATTAGTCGAACAAGGACCACCAATTACTGTCCCCCAATTCGTGGAACGCCCTTATCGTCTACTTACCCTTTTCACAGGGGGGGGGGAAAGAGAATGTGGTTTCTTTGCGAACAATAATATGTTTATGCTGAACGTTATATCTAATAACGTTCCAATGTTGTTCAAAAGCGTTATTCAAAACCTCAGATTTAGTCAGTTAAATAGGAGGGAAAACCAGGCATTTTAGAGCCTGTTGCACCAACTACTCAGTTCTGTACTGAACCTAGTTCAACTCAAAAATAGCCTTTTTTCAATATACACTGCCCATCAAAAAAAAACATACCACCTGATTTTTGCAAGAAAAAATGGATAACTTCGAAAAAAATGTATATTTTCTCAGCCTTTTAAATCACAGATCTGAGCTAGGTTTCACTTTTTAAAAAATTTTACTTTGCATAAGATGGTTTTTTTAAATATTTTCCTAGCTTCAGTCATTCATCAGTAAATTTAAAATTTCGGGAACATGTTCATTTTTGCACTTTTTACGAAAGCTTCAAATTGGGCTGTGGAGCGAAGAAATCGCCTTTGGAACGACGCCCTTCAGCAATCGATTGGAAATTTTAATAAGCTTTCAATTGGTCACCTTATACTGTGCCTTATATCTCAACCGTTTTCGTACTATTCGCAATTTTTGGGCAAAAATCGTGGTTTTTTTATCTGTTCATGAAAAAAACCGATCACTCTCCCGATTTTCGAGAACGCATACATTTTGAACGGCCATGTTTTCGCAAATTTTACGCTCTACAACTTTTGTTCCGAGGACTTGTTCAAAAAAGTGAACAGGGAAACGACAATTCTTACTTTTTCTACTTCGACCTTTTGGGATGCGGATTGCTTCTGCTTTTTTTCCCCCATCCACCTCCCCGCCGTACATAAGGGAGACCCCATACCGGCGGACCACGGCCACTAAACTAATTCAAATGGGATGCAAGTTTAGGAGATCTTATTGTGCTTAACGTCTTCCTTCGACCTTGCCCTGAAAGGGAAGACCCAAGGAAGAAGGGAAATATTTTTGTTATTATTAATTTATCCAATCTAATAGGTCTCCCCCTTGCTGGTTAATCCTTTTGAATACACTTTCTAATAAATACAATATTTTAATAAATAACAATTATGGGTACAAGGAGTAACCAGCCCGGAATTAAATGTTCAGGGAAACGCCAAGATCTAACAAGTAACTTATCATCAAAGAAAGAAAGAAAAAAACTACTCAGGTACTTTATCCACTATAGCTCGGTTAACAGGCTTGAGGGCCTCAAACGTCCACTTTTCTTCAACCAGTTCGTTGAGGGTCGGTGGCCAAGTGTGGCGGAAAAGGAGCTTTAGTGGTTCCCTCACACTCTCAAGGAGGGGGCAGTTGAATAGTCTGTGTTGGACACTGTCCTCAACTCCGCAGTCGGGACACAGTGGACTGTTAGCTCTACGGAATCGGTGCAGGTAAGCGTTGAAATTTCCGTGACCTGTCATTATTTGTGTGATCCAGAAATCTGGTTGAAACCACTTTGCTTTTGCTCGGTCCTCAGTACTGGGTAGAAACTCGTGGGTTAACTTTCCCTTGGTGCTTCTGTCCCATCTTTCCAGCCACGAGTTGTCTATCCAAACTGTAAGGACCTCCCGGACCAGCTTTCTAGGTGCAGTTCGTAGCCTTTCCCTATCTGACGCATCCAAATTTACCATTGTTGGCTCCTTTCCATCTCTTAGTTGCCGGATTGCAATTCTACTGTGGAGGACAATGCAATCCTACAAGGATTGCTTCTGCTCTCGATTACCACTTGTTTACCTCATCATGGAAATTTTTTTTCTTTCCTTAAAACTTCTCCTTTCCATTTTACAGGTGTTGTGGCAGTTTGGCTTCCAATAACGTATTGAAACCTAAAACGTTTATGTATGGTAAAATCCGGAGAGAGAGTGATCGGTTTTTTCCTTGAGCACGAAAAAAGTCACGTTTTTGCCCAAAAATCGCAAATAACACGAAAACAGTTGTAAAATCTGGCAAGGTGAAAGGTGACCAATTGAAAGCTTATTAAGATTTCCGATTCGTTCAAAAACCAGGTGATTTTTATTTTCAAATTATGAACCCGGTTCAACTTTGAACAGTCGAGCGTATGTTAAACCTAGTTCAGAGTTAAGCGAGGTTCATTTCATAATGTAACCTGTATGCTGTAAAGTTCTCACTCTTCAACTTTTAATCAACAAGATTGATTTAATAAATTATATAGGAGGGAAAATCGGCATTTCAGGGCCCGCTAAGCCAACTAGTTTAAACTCAGTTCTTTACTGAACCGTGGTCAACTCAAAATTTGCCGTTTTTAAATTTACCTTCAACCTTGTTGAACAGATGAACCTGGTTCATCTTTGAACGGCCGTCGATCGAGGTTTAAACTAAGTTCTTTAGTGAACCGAGTTCAACTCAAAAATTGGCGTTTATAAATTTATCTTTTACCGTGTTAAAATAATTAACCTGGTTCATCTTTGAACGGCTGTCGATCGAGGGTTAAACGCAATTCTTTACTGAACCAAGTTCAACTCAAAAATTGTACTTTCTAAATTTACCTTGAACCGTGTTGAACTGATTAACCTAGTTCAGCCTTGAATAGCCGTCGATCGAGGTTTAAACTAAGTTCTTTACTGAACCGATTTCAACTCAAAAATTGCCGTTTTTAAATTTATCTTCAACCTTGTTGAACTGATGAACCTGGTTCAGCTTTGAACGGCCGTCGATCGAGGTTAAACACTATTCTTTACTGAACCAAGTTCAACTCAAAAATTGGACTTTCTACATTTACCTTGAACCGCGTTAAAATGAACCCGGTTCATCTTTGAACGGCCGCCGACCGAGGGCTAAACTGAGTTCTTTACTGAAACGAGTTCAACTCAAAAATTATATTATTAATGACTTGAGAAAATATTACTAACTACCCAAATTTCAGGCCAGTTCAAGCCAGCACCCCGTGGGGCTTGTTTTGTTCTTGGTCTCATTCCAGATATTATTTACACTGCTTACTTTTCTATGCCGATTATTATATTCTATACCGTCATTCTAACGCAAATCCTTGCCAAGAACACATCAACCATATAAAAATATGGATGGAAAAATGTACATTTACATTGGAAAAACAATCTTGCCCTCAGTATAAACTTGAACTCATGTCAGATGCTTAGGACTACACCTCGATAATGAAGTGGAAACTCAACGCAAGACTAGACGACTATGAAGAGTTTTAGGATTGAAAACATGATAGAGAGAAAAACCATACACGCACATATTCGTAATGTATATTTTGATAAGAACAGGCCTCAAATAAATGGTTTTAAAAATACATATACTTAGACTATTCTGTCAAGTATACAAGAGAAAAAATAGTTTCATATCATTCAACAAATACGGAATCTTTTTTGAAAATATAACCAATTGTGTTTCGCCCTCAAATTATGATCAATAACCATATAATGCGTTTCAGCAAAAATTAACGAAATAAAATTAATTCTAACCGTTTCGCGTTGCTGTTATTTACCATAACGGACCGATATTGACAAAAATTTGACAGTATTATATTGAAATCTCGACAACAATGGACTGTTTGATTAGTGTGGTTGAAAAGACATAATTTAGAATTTAGCGTCTTGAAATGTGTTCATTGAACCTTCAAATATGTCGGTAATCAATGCTAATCACAGATTATTAGACAGTGTTTCATCCAATTACTAACAGATCTAAAGCGAGAATAGGCTGTTCAGAGACGTTCTATTTTGATCAAACTACTGTCAAACACATATGTGTCGCTCTCAGTATTGATATTTAATCCGGCCTTCGCAACAACTGCAATTTTCCATCCGACACGAGTGAAGAAAACTTCTTTTTTCTAGGTATTTAACACTTTCTTACTCAACGAAATGCCTCAAGAAAACACCAAATTTAGTAAATTGGATTGAGTTTAGTTAATCCCATGAGTTTAAGGCGGGTGCAATGTTTTTCCTTCAATGTTTTCTTCCATGTATTGGCATCACTGATTTATTTGGCGCCAATCTAATCTATCACTAAACTCACGGAATTTCCCGCTAACATTTTAACTAAATTGCTAATGCTATGTTATGTTAATCTTGCTATAAGACAGCAGTCATAAAGGGTTAAAAGCTGTTGGAATAAGCCTGGATTTATCTAAAACGTTTGGTCAGGTCAACAGCATTCTTATCAGTAAATTGGATTTGAAAAGTATAAGAAGGGCTCAACTTGGCAATAGCTCGGTAGATCCCATGAAGAGTGAGAGAGTGCCTCAAGGGAGCATAGTAGGCCCACTATTGTAGGGGTCATGGGATTAGGTAAGCTTTAGTAAATTGATTAAATTTGGTGTTGCCCCGAGGTTTCATTGGGCAAGTTGGGGTTAATGATGATTCAACCTGTGTTTTATGAAAGTTTCTGAACGACCCCGACTGTCATATTCAAAATTATGGTTTTGGAAATCCGCTATATGTTGTTTTATGTGTGCATGCTGGGTTTAAAAGCGACCGATTCTGCCCGCAATCTATTTTATGGATAGAATATTGATTTTTTTTTCAATGAAACAATACTTTACGCTATTTTAAAGCAGTTGCCCAACTGCTTGGGCCTGATTAAGAGCCTAGGGAATTTTCTAAGCCTGGAAAAATGTTGTACGCACGATTTTCTGTATTGTCCGTGTTTCCTTTCAAAAGTTCAAACTTCACTCTATTCAAGCACAGTTTAATTTTAAGACTGACGTACTTTTGTTTCTTTTTCACATCATATATTTTTCAAATTTATTGTACAATTTTAATTTACATTTCTTTAAATTCTCCGAGAAACGTTATTCGAACGTGTTTGTCTTTTTGGTTGGCAAGAGGCGTTTTCGAGTGGAAGGAACGCCGCCGGTAGCTAATCTATTTAGGAAGTGTTTTCCTTGGTTCGATGGTCGGATGTTGTTAGCGTCTAATTTAAATACAGCTCCAGGCGGCTACACAACTGTTAGCATCCTAATTGATTCCCGGATTATACACTCAGCACACTATTGTACTTCGAGGGTGTATTACAATAAACTCTACCCAGCTCCCCTCAACCCCTGGGGAAATGTTCAGCTACCCTCTGTTGATAATTTGTATTTTTTATTCTTCCTTTTATTCTATTTATTATTTACCGCTATTACCAGTTCGGATAATATCAATTTTTTTTGTTTTTTGAGAACCGATATGGAACGTAATTTTAATACCAACAGTTCAGCTTTCTTAATATGTTTCACTCTATTATCTGTATGTACGAGTGTTGTTCTGTCCTTCCTTTTGACCGCTTTTTTATCTATCTTTACAACCCATACTAAAAAAATGTATAACATATAATATTTAAGGCCGTAATTTGACCTTTACCGATAATCTTTCTATTCTCGCTGGACTGGTCTGTCGGACGCGTTTCGAACTTTTGCCATCTTCAGTTTTCTAAAGCCAAATCTCTTTTGGAAGGTCCTCAGGGGGTGCAGGGCGTTATCTTCGTCACGGCCTCAATACTTTATACTTAATTAAAACCTACATGCAATTGACCTATCAAGTTTCACAACAACAACAATTTCCGTTTCTGGGTGATAGTCTTGAATTTCGGTCCCGCACTGATTGGGTTACCTTGAGCTTTTCTTCTCTACAGATTATTCAATGAAAAAGTGATAACAATTTATTTTTAGTCTTTACTGGCGGTCCGGACGAATTATGCTCTCTGAAACAATCAAAAAATTGGATTCAAGTGTATAAAAAAAGCAGAAAAATCGAAAACCAAAACCAAAAAGAATTCAGAGGATATGTACGAGAATACAGAGATTCTAAATAAAATATGAACAAATAATAAATCAAACAAATGGTTTTTATCTTTTGTAATAACAGGAAATTAAAAAGAGTTGAAAGAAAAAATATTTCCAAGAGAAAAAATATACGAACATGACTAAATTTAACTCTTTATAGTCACTTTTTACAAAGCTATGAAAGCTTCAATGTTTCAATTATTTTAAAAAAATACTTCCTTACTGAAAAAAACGAAAAAGTCATTATTGGCGAAGGGGATAAATTGTGTTCTGAAGCGATCAAAAAATTGGTCTTAAGTTGGCAAGAAAGGCAGGAACCCTTAGCCATGACGCCACCAAAAGTGCACAAAAATCGTACAAAGCTAAAAGTTGGAGGATATAAACGAAAAAGCTGAAGGTAGGCATTCGACAGCGCTGGTGGGTTGTAAATAAAATTTATTTTTGTAATAACAAGAAATTCAAAAAGAGTTGAAATAATCAAATATTTTGAGGGAAAAAAGTGAAAATAACCAAATTTAAACTCTTTATACTTCTTTTTTCTCAAGTTATGAAAAATAATTTCAATATTTAAAAAAAAAATACTTCCAGGTTATTTATCTTTTTAAACAACATGCACTCGGCATTTAAAAACAAATAACCGTCCGATGTTTATATGATATTGCTTTTATGCACGACATTAGGAAAAACGTGAAATTTTATGAGTAGAAACACGAGTTTTCAGGAAAAATAAAAGAACTCAATAAGTCTTATATTCTGAACAAATTAAAAAATTGGATATAAGTGAAAAGGAAAAAACCATAGCCAAGTGGCCGCCAAAATAAACAACAAAAATGGAGCACCAAAGTGAAAAGTTGGAGGATATGTACGAGAAAACTGGAAGTGGGCATTCAAACATTCCCTGATGGGCTCTAAACAAAATATAATTAATAAATAAAACAAATTGTTTTTATCTTCTGTAACAACAAGAAATTAAAAGAGTCGAAACAAACAAATATTTTGAAAAAAAAAGTGAAAATAACCAAATTTAATCTCTTTATACTTCTTTTTTCCCCAAGTTATGAAAAATAATTTTAATATTTTTTAAAAAAATACTTCCAGGTTATTTATCTGTTTAAACAACATGCGTTCGGCATTTAAAAACAAATAACCGTCCGATGTGTTTTCAACATTAGGAAAAACGTGAAATTTTATAAGTAGCAACATGAGTTTTCAGGAAAAGAACAAGAACTGAATAAGTCTTATGTTCTGAAGAAATTAAAAAATTGGTGATAAGTGAAAAGCAAAAAATCATAGCTAAGTGGCCGCCAAAATAAACCACAAAAATGGAGCACAAAGCGAAAAGTTGGAGGTGGGCATTCAAACATTCGCTGATGGGCTAAATAAAACATAATTTTATAAAAATAAAATAGATTGTTTTTGTCTTGTGTAACAGCAAGAAATTCAAAAAGAGTTGAAATAAACAAATATTTTGAAAATAAGTGAAAATGACCAAATTTAATCTCTTTATACTTCTTTTGTCCCAAGTTATGAAAAATAATTTCAATATTTTTTTAAAAAATACTTCCAGGTTATTTATCTTTTTAAACGACATGCACTCGGCATTTAAAAACAAATAACCGTCCGATGTGTAAACGTTATTGCTTTTATATACAACATTAGGAAAAACTTGATTTTTTATTATTAGAAACATGAGTTTTCAGGAAAAGTAAAAGAATCGAATAAGTCTTATGTTCTGAAGAAATTAAAAAATTGGATATAAGTAAAAAGGAAAAAAACCACAGCTAAGTGGCCGCCAAAATAAACCACAAAAATGGAGCACAAAGCGAAAAGTTGGAGGTGGGCATTCAAACATTCTCTGATTGGCTCTAAATAAAATATAAATAATCAATAAAACAAATTGTTTTTATCTTCTGTAATAACAAGAAATTTAAAAAGAGTTCAAAGAGAAAATAATTTCAAGAGGAAAAAATAGGAAAATGGGAAATTTATACTCCTTACACTTCCTTTTTCAAAATTATTAAAGCTAACTTCAACTAAGTTTAACAACTACTTCTAGTGTTCTGATTATTTTTCTTTTTAAACAGCATGCATTCGGCATTTGGAAATAATCGTCTGGCTCTATTCGTTATTGCTTTTATCTAGTTAACGGGTTTATTTTGGCCAAAGATAAGTCTCAACTCTGTCAGAGATGAGCGGCGTTTATTATTCACGGCTAGTAATGTAGGCAGAGTTTGGACTGACCAAGTAAAGCGGCTTTATATACAAAGTTTATCTGGGCAGGTAAGCTAACTGATGACTCATTCATAAGATCGATACTGAAGAGATGATGGTCCCCCGAGGCTCTCGCTTTCCAAACTCCCTTAATTCGGACGACCATTTTCTTTTTCCTTTTCGACTTATTCCACTGGTAATATAATATTTGGCTTTATTTTATTTAAATTGAGATCGCGCAAAACCAGATTGAAAACGATACTATAAATATTTTCCTTTAAAGTGTTAACCTTTGAAAGTATTAATTAAAGTTTATAAAGAGGTCTCGAAAGTTGGACTAAGGAACTTGCTGTTTTCGCCCCTGATCTCTTTTTAATATACAATTATATTTTGAAGGCTGATCACTAATTATATCAGAGACGAAGACAAAGAGCCATCGGCTATTTTTATTCAGTTAATTATGCTAAGACAACTTGAACAAAGGAGAAAAAGGAAATAATCCGGGAAAAATACCCTTACAACAAGAAAAGATCAATACCTGAGGGAAAAAAATCATGCTTCTGCCTCCTGAATATATCGTTCACATATTTATTTATAATATATTTTAATGGCCAAACATAAACAAATATTTCCACTTGAAGATTTCAAAATACACCTTTCACCTCAAAGAAGCCGACGCCTTATACAAAAATGTCTTTTCTGTACCGACTTCTTCCCCACCCCTTCAAAATCCAACGTATATAAACATAAAACAGCAAAATCTCACTGGCACTCTCAACACGACACGCAATAATGGCACAATTACACAGAAGACAAACACTTTAAGTGAGTAGAAATGCTTTGATTGAAATATATATATATATATATATATATTTTGCATTGTATAAATTCACTTTTTTCCACATCCTACATGTATTTGTTAAATTTAAACAATGTTTGTAAATCCCAGGCCCTGAAGATGATCTCAATAAAGATCGAAACGTTGGCACGATAAAGAAAATGGTTTTCTGAAACCTACATCTCACCAGACCGCATCTCACGATTTCTGAATAATTATCGATTAACGGTCACTAATCAGCACACATTAATTGTAATTAATGTTCATGTGATATTTTATACAAGAGCCCAATATTTACATTTTTTTAAATTGCGAAATTTGTTTTTATATTTGTCTAAGTTTTAATTTTAATTGTATTTAATTTTCATATGGTTTCTAAGAGACCAGATTTTATATTTGAAAAATTCTTGCATTAATAATACAAGATTCTGTTATTTTTATATTTAATTATATGCAATTTTTAATTCTAATTGTCATTGTCTAATCATGTGTCACATCACACATCTCACGATTTCTGAATAATTTCAAAATACAGTTCACTTCTAATTTTTTTTAGCACAATGTAATAAATTATTTCTTCTTGTGACGATTCTAAACTCTACGATAACAGCGGAGTTTTTTCAAAAGTAAAAGCCAGCCTGAATAATTTTTAAAAAATAAAAAAGGTACATTTTCATAATATTCAATATTGATGCAAACGTTAATTTAAGCTTACGAAACACTGGGCTGGCGTATTCCTGGAATTTTGATAAAAAACATACATTATACCTTACATTTACCAACTTATCCTGCAATCCTACTTGTTCGTCAGATATTTCCATGTATTCTCCAATATTTTCCCGATCAATACTGATATCCCCAAAGAAAGTGTCCCAAGTTCTATTCGCTGGACAATATACTCATGAGATTCTTCTATCGCCCTCACAAGTTTTCTAAATCATGTCATATATCAATCTATTTATTGTTTTATGTAGGAAAAAGTAAGAATAAGTATTATTAAAAGGAGATTAGATATATGAAAAGTTACAAGAACGAAAATATCCTTTTAGATATACATATGAAGTTACAAAAGCGATCATATCCTTTCAGTATGATAAGCAAAAAAAAATTTTTTTTTCTTATTGGAAAAACCAATTCGGACTTTATATAAATACGAATTTTTATAGCAAACATATAAACAGATATTTTTGAGCTCGATTAGCAAGGGAGGCAATTTTTTAAAAACTTAATTCCTTTGTATTTTATGTTATTACAAAATTTGTAGACAGTCGCCTCTACTTATACACTAAGGCAACAATGTTTAGATTTTATGTCATTATAAGTGAGAAAAATAAGAATGAAATCGATAAAAACTCCAGAAATCTATTTATCTATTTTGATGTCATTTCAAAGTTTTCACAATTTATTAAATTCACTAATTTCGTGGTCCGCTTGACCAATTAATATATTATAATTAATTAAGGTATTTAGTTGAGATAAAAAAGTCAGTGGCACGAGCGGGATTCGAACCCACGAACTTTGGCTTGATACGCCGCTGCTCTACCACTTGAGCTATCACAGTTTTCACAATTTTCTTGATTTTCTAAAAGAAAATGGACCCATTTGGAAGTTGAAAAATCCGAGCCAAACTGTCTAAACTGAAGTAATTACAAAAAATTATTGAAAATACATCAATCGATTTATTGTTTTACGTAGGACGAGGAAGTAGTAAGTAGGATCGCATTAAAAGTAAGATAAGATTAAGAGATATGAAAAGTTACAAAACCATCGCTTCCCGGAAAATTGGCAAAAAATATTGTTGAAAAATTCGGATTCAATTTTAAGTACACTTTAAAGCGCTTAAATACGGATTTTGATGGCGAATAAATAAATAGACATTTTTGGGTGTATTCACCAGGAGCAATTTATTTTCTCGCTGATTTCCGGTTTTCCATTTAAAAATTCATAATTCTCTCGATTTCGTTCAAATCCAATTACAAAAATTAAAAACAGAATGTTTCGACGATATTTAGATTTTAGATGTCCAAATGTAGAGTTTCATATAGTTCAGTTCTTAGTTTCGAAGTTATTTTTGTGATTTAAAAAAAGTAAAGGTTTTTAAAATTTATAAAATTCCTCTGTTTGCTTTGTAAATAATGTTAAGTTTATATCAGAAAGAGAGGCTGAAACCTTTTCTTTTTTATGCGTATATATTGTGTAGGTCGCTCGTTTTTAGTTTTTTTTTCATTTATTTATGTTCTCGCATCAAAATCAAGGCAGATTTTAAAATCTAGGTTAAATGGTCTAAAGTCTAAGTCAGTCGAGTGAACCCTTTCATTCCAATAGATAGCCGCTGCTCTGCGACAAATCTATAAAATTTAAACACTAGAAAATTTTCGAAGGATTTCAAAATATCATTACGACAAGATCACCTATAGAACTTTCACAAAAACTGCTTCATTTAATAAGCTTTCGAACGGTTTTCATGGCATCGGTTCTTTTTTCAAGTGGTAGATAGAACCACACAGAAAATCATGTACCATGAGAAAATGAAGATGAACCAAGAAAAATTGAAGTGACTTACTAAACAGTGAAAATCTTATATTTTGGTCATATAAAAATAACAAAAAACCAAAGAAACCTAACATTAAAGAATAACACTATAAAAAAAATCTTGGCAAAATCAAATCTAGATAAATAATAGATGGTATAGCAGATTAGTAATCTGTGTTCCTGGTCGTCAACTTATGAACAAAGAAGAGTTGGTGACCCGAGATCGAAGTAAAGAGGAAAAAATTAAATACCATAAAACAATGGACTCCTGTCCATCGCAGACAGGCACCCCCTGTTTAAAAAAAAAAATGTGCCGAAGATGAAAACGAAGGGGAAAAAATAGGCACGCTAACCAGGTAGATAGGAAATAAGAAATGATTGTGGGGGAAATGGTTGCCAAGCAACGACGCCATGACAACCTACGCAGGAGTGGTCACTTATTGATCTTCACGCTCGGACTTGAGTGACACTCCCTGCAGTGGATCTACCACCGTTTTTTGCCCTTCCCAATTAATGCTTCCCCTCGGAAATTTTTGCCAATCATGCTCTCTTCCTCTTCCACGCACTCTCCCCTCGCTCTTGAGAACAAAATTAAATGTTCTCTCCGTTTACCCAAGGATCTTAAAACGGTCGACTCTGATTAAAGTCTTTGAACGTCCGTTATCCTTCTATTTATATAAGGATGTTGCACGTTTATAAACTACCTGCTTGACGTGGAGAGACGGAATCGAAAACGATTTAAATGACGCTCGCCTCAAACACGTTTTACGGCGAAAAATAGAAGAATTTCGATTAACAACACCAAAATATTTAATTTCGATATGAAAATAACGAACAGCTTTAAGCGATGGAAAGTTATAAATGTATCATAAACACCAGTTGCTCTATCTAAGACGGAGAATTTATTTCAAAACCATGACGATTTTAATTTTTCTCTTTCTAATATCTTTAAATATATTGATTTAATGATATGAAAATAACGAAAAGCTATAAGCGGTGGATAGTACATAGTGCATCTTAAAACGAGTTGATCTGTCTAGTCCTGAGTATTTATTTCTAAACTATGACAACTTTAATTTTTTCCTTTCCAATAAATGATTATTCCGAGATCATGAGATTCGGTCTGGTGTGACGTAGGTTTAGAAAAACATTTTCTTTATCGTGCCAACGTTTCGATCTTTATTGTGATCATCTTCAGGGCTCAAAGTGTTTGTTTCTGCGTAATTGTGCCATACTTGTGTTGAGAGTGCCGGGCCTGAAGATGATCTCAATAAAGATCGAAACGTTGGCACGATAAAGGAAATGTTTTTCTAAAACCTACCGCACACCAGACCGCAACTCACGATTTCGAAATAATCATCGACTAACGATTACTAATCACCACACATTTCCAATAAATTTATCTCAAATACCGAACTATTTAATTTCGATATGAAAAAACAAAACACTCTAAATGTATCTAACCACCAGTTAATTTTTCTCTTTCTAATAAATTTATGTCAAAAACGAAAAACTGGATTTTCAAAACCAAAATCTTTAATTTTCATAAGAAAATAACAACAAGCTCTAAGCGATGGAAAGTTTCAAATGTATCTAAACACCAGCTGCTTTATCTACACCGGAGAATTTATTTCTAAACTATGGCGATTTTAATTTTTTCCTTTCTTATAAATTTATGTCAAAAACCAAAATCACTCTAAGCTGTGGAAACTTCTAAACTTAAACACGAGTTGATCTGTCTAGTCCTGAGTATTTATTTCTAAACTATGACGATATTAATTTTTTCCTTTCCAATAAATGATTATTCCGAGATCGTGAGATTCGGTCTGGTGTGACGTAGGTTTAGAAAAACATTTTCTTTACCATGCCAACGTTTCGATCTTTATTGTGATCATCTTCAGGGCTCAAAGTGTTTGTTTTCTGCGTAATTGTGCCATTCTTGTGTTGAGAGTGCCGGGCCTGACTGAAGAGGATCTCAACAAAGATGGAAACGTTGGCACGATAAAGAAAACGTTTTTCGAAAACCTACATCACACCAGACCGCATCTCACGATCTCGGAATAATCATCGACTAACAATCACTAATCACCACACCTTTCCAATAAATTTATCTCAACTACCGAAATATTTGATTTCGATATGAAAATAACGAAAAGCTCTAAGCGATGGAAAGTTCTAAATGTATCTTAAAAACTCGTTGCTCGTTCTAGAGTATTTATTTTTAAACTATGGCGATTTTAATTTTTCCCTTTCTAATAAATTTATGTCAAAAACGAAAAACTGGGTTTTCAACACTAAAATATTTAATTTTGATATGAAAATAACAAAAAGTATTAAGCGATGGAAAGTTTCAAATGAATCTAAACACCAGCTGCTTTATCTACACCGGAGAATTTATTTCTAAACTATAACGTTTTTAATTTTTCTCTTTATAATAAATTTAAGTAAAAAATGGAAAACTTTGGATTTTCCACACCATAATATTTAATGTGTGGTGATCGACTGTCAATCGATAATTATTCAGAAATCGTGAGATGCGGTCTGGTGTGATGTAGGTTTCAGAAGATGATTTCAATAAAGATCGAAACGTTGGCACGATAAAGAAAATGTTTTTCTGAAACCTACATCACACCAGACCGCATCTCACGATTTCTGAATAATTATCGATTAACGGTCACTAATCACCACACATTATTTTATAATGTTCATCATAATAATCATAATGTTCATATACAAAAATGATTCTTTTTTTTTGTTCTTTTTTTAAAGAGGTATTTTTATTTTCACACTAACCAAATCTTTTAATAGATATCTGAATTATAAAAAATTTCAGTGTTAATATTACTGAAAAAGCAAGTAGATAAAAAATATAAAAATTGCAAAGTGCGCCACTGTTTTTGTGAAGCAGTATTGCTCTATCTCCGCTTTTTAGGAGGGATTACTTTTTTTTCTAAGAAAGTTGAAAAGTTTTTTGCACCAAACTAGCTTCAAACTCTTCCTTCGTAATCCGATGAAAACACTAGTTGTTCCTGAACTGTCACATTCACTTTTTTTCTCTATATAGTTAGTTGATGGTGGTTGTTCATGTTGTCTGTCTAACCTCTAAACTTATTGAAATAAACACTATAGAAATAAATACTTTTTACCAATTAGTTAGAATAATGGGTAAGATAAATTTGGTGGGTGAGAGCGATCAGACGTGAAATTGAGCAGATTCATTGCACTGAGTTTTGATTCCATCCTTAAAAGAACTGTTTTTCCATCTCTACAGCCACGATAAAGTTCCGAACGGTTTTGCCAATACAGAATCTTCCGAAAAATTGTTCATTGGGGAAAGCACACTCTCCTGAAAGCGGTCGACCAATTTAACTTTCAATGACAATACAGACGAAATAAACGTGAAGATTTTAGAGGCTTAAATAAAAAAATAGAATACAGAAGTTTTATCTTGGGCCATGCTCAGCTAAAAAAACAAAAACCAAAACAATAAAAAGCAGGAAGGCAAGTAATCCAGAAGCAATTAGCCTGTAATGAAGACCGGCTTATTAATTCCCTAACACCCGGCCTTATTCCCTTTCTTACACCCATGGGAGGTACGTATTACAAGCACTCCCTAATCCCACTCGGATAATAATGATTCGTATTAACCGTATCGGATTACAAATACTCCCCTTTTCGGTTATTCACGATCGATTAACATTAATGATTTATAACTATTCAATCCACTGGAGAATAAATGAAATTGATGATCAACGCGTGTATTAAACTATTGTGATTCTTTCATGATTCATGAGTCTAGGGCTAGGATTTGTAAGAAATCCCTAAAATTTACTTCCATGGGAATCAGGTTATTCGAATAATATCTCCGTAGTACAGTTCAAAACTTATTCTGCACAGATTTGTTTTTTTTTATATATAAAGTGCTCAAAAATGAATATGGATATTTGTATTTTATTCTTATTCTATTGATTTTAATTATATTAACAGGTATATTGTTAGGTGGATAAAACAAAATAGAATATACAAACCAAAAATAAAACATTTATTAATCCTCATTTTTAATAACGGATTTACTTAAGATTAATAAACATGAAGATTATGCAAACAAACAGTTTTTCTAGTATTTTCTCCATTTTAATCATAGAAAGACGCCATCTTGAACCAGACGCTCGCAATTTTATTGTGAGAATGAGTCATCTTGGTCACCGGGAAGTGGATATCGCAGAGGCAGTTGGCGTTCCTCAGAGGGTGCCTTTAGAGAGACTGGAAGCGCCAATAGGAGGCCTGGTCTCTGCGCATTGCGGCGAGAAGGGAGCACAAAAAAATTGTCATTTCTGCTAGATGGAACCCTTTCCATAGTGCCCGCCAGATCCTAAATGAAGTAGATGCAAGGCCTTTATCAACACAAACGATTCGTAACCGTTCGCCTCACATCGTTTGCCCGTTAGAAGCAACCTGCAGCAACAGCTCGCCACCAGCATCTCAGGAGAAAATGGCGCACCGAGCGCCTAGAAGAGAACACCAATTGGAATTATGTTTTCTGATGAGTCTCTTTTCTGTCTGTATAGTGATAGCATAAGAACCTGGAACTCACTCATCTCGAATCATTTGTGTTGATAACTTTTACTGATTCCATGAGCTTTATTTTTAGATAAGTGCTCTCCCATGATCACTATATACAAAAAACAGCCAGGGCCTCAAGATTTAACTTTGAAGCAACACCTTGATTAGAAAATTTTAGATCAAAACAATGAATTTATGCAGTGCTAGAAAATTTTAGATTAAAAAATGAATTTATACAATGCTAGAAAATTTTAGATTAATTTCACTAATTTCGTGGTCCGCTTGACCAATTAATACATTACAATTAATTAAGGTTTTTAGTTGAGATGAAAAAAAGCTAATGGCACGAGAGGGATTCGAACCCACGACCTTCGGCTTGATACGCCGCTGCTCTACCACCTGAGCTATCATGACCTCGATCCACTCGGACACTAACTTCCCATCTCAAAAAAATGTAAAAACATGTATATTGTTGGAATATTTATAAAATACGGCAACTTGGTGAAATCCTAAAAAAATTTGACGGAAAAGTCATTACGAGCACAACAAAAAGCATGTGTTTTGCCATTTGTTTCTTTGAGCGGCTACGGTGTAATCGTGAGCGCGAATGTTTCAACGAAAATGTTATCTTGTGCGAAATTAATCCAGTTTGTGAAAATAGAACAGACTTTTATTTCAATGAAAATAAAGTTGAGATATTACGATTTTATGTTAAAAAAATCTAATTTTAAACTAAAATCACAAAAATGTTAATATCTAAGGAAATAGTTAAAAAAGAAACCTTGTTTTGGTAGCACTGTACGACTTTTTATTTAGTGAATCCACCATGGCAGTATTGACATTTAGGGCCGGTTTATGTTCTTTTCGTTTTACACCGGTTTGCTATACCTAGAATAAGTTCAACGACGGCTAAAACTGTTGGTTTAAGCTTGACCCGGTTTATGTCACCTGTTGTAACTGGCCGATAGCTATCCCCTGGTTAAGGACAACAATCGATTATTTTCATAAGAAACGCATTTTCTTTACTGTGAGGTTATAGTCCTGGTACTAGTGTTGCCCTCTTACTTATTTTTTTGAGCCGAAGTTCGAGGGTTCGAATCCAGCTCGTGACACTTGCGTTCTCATCTCGACCAGGCCCTTATATTAGAAAGTATAATTAATTAACAATTAATTAAGGTTTTTAGTTGAGACGAAAAAAAGTTAATGGCACGAGAGGGATTCGAACCCACGACCTTCGGCTAGATACGCCGCTACTCTACTACCTGAGCTATCGTGACCTCGATCCACTCGGACATCAACTCCCCATCTCAACCCCCATTTTAGATTAATAATAAATAAATTTTCTAGCATTGTATAAATTCATTTTTTTTCACATCCTACATGCATTTATATTATTTAAGCAATGTTTCTAAATCCCAGGCCCTGAAGATGATCTCAATAAAGTTCGAAACGTTGGCACGATAAAGAAAATATTTTTCTAAAACCTACGTCACACCAGACCGCATCTCACGGCCTCCAAATAATCATTAAGTAACGGTCACTAAACACCACACATTATGTTCAATAAACAAATTTATCTAATTAAAACCTTTTATTTTATTATTTTTCAAAATTCTTTAATTAAATTTTGCTTCAGTAAAATACATGATAATTTCTAGTAAATTTTAATACAATTTATAGTAAAAATGCTAGGGAAAGTAAATACTACAAAATTGGCGATTTAATTATTATTATTTGAATAATACAATGAGAGGTAAAAAAAGAGGCCACCCTCGTTTTTCTATTAAATACTTGCAATCGTTATGCTTTTTATTTTATTTGTTTACTGGATATTTTTAAAGAAACATATATAAGAGAGAGAGTGAGAGAGAGATTATTTGTAGCAACCATGAATTTGATATTACAATTGTCGAAAAAACATATGCATATCAAATTAAACAGTTACATTATCTCACACTGATAAATCTGTTTTATTTACGTCTAATCCTATAAAACTGGCTAAATATTGTAGTAAGATAATCAATGTAGGATTGACTAATTGAGAAATAATAAAAAAATATTAAAGTTGGCCTCTTTTTTTGCCTCTCACTGTGAAATAATTTTGATATTTTGTGATGTATATTTACAGTAACATTGACCAAGTGAATGTCTTGGGGAGTTGACAACTAGAGATGGGAAAAACGACTTTTTTAAGGATCAGATCAAAACATCTCTTTTCCCTTGCTAACCGCTCGCACTTAATAATAAAACGTAACACAAAAATAAGCAGAACAGTTCACATAACCGTTAACAACCCTGTAAATGAGTAACCTTTTTTACGACAGCAGAGGTCATATCAATCCTCGGTGTGTCAGAGTTTTGTTTACAAACCCAGCAGCCCCGCATTCGAAATCGGGGCCTTTACCTTTTCTTGTAAACAAAGCAGCATTCAAAATGTATAAACAAATAAAAATGAATAATAGAAATAAATTTTTATTAAAAATGAAAAAATTACATTTTTTTTTTTAAGAGGAGTACATTATATTGTAAATTTCAGATTCTTACTTTTACTTATAACGTAAGACCAACAACTGTACCAATCATCACATTTCTACTTACACGGGAAGTGCCTAACAATAAAGACATTTGAGAAAATTGCAAATTTTCACATTTTTATCTTTTTTGCAATATAAGACCTACCTTTGTACCAAATTTCTCGTTTCTACCTATACGGGTAGTGCAGTATAATTTAGATGATAAGACTCTATCCCATCCCAAAAAAGCGGCACTAATTTTAAGAAAATTGCAATTTTCAAATTTTTACCTTTACTTGCTATACAGGGTGTCCTTTTTAGATGGCCCGGCTGAATTTCTCGTAAACCAATGGCGCTATAAAAAATAAACATGTTTAATATTTTCTAGCCTACGTTCAATTTTTTTCTTCAAGCCCAGTTCACTTCAAAATTTCAAATACGACCCTATACATCCTGATACATCATTTTAAAGGATTTTTTACGCTGAAAACAATCGTGGATTTTAAATTGGCCAAAAAATAAGTTAAGGCAAAAAGTTTGAAAATAAACTTAATTTGTTTTCTATTTATTAATCTCATTTCATGTTCGAACTGTGCCTGCGTTGTGTAAAGTTGCAAAGATTTTGTACTTTTTAGCCACTCTTCACCGGTGCTCAGAGCGATGGATTGACAAGCATTTTCTATTCTTTGCCGCAGTTCTTCGACTGAGGTTGCAGGGTTATGATTGGCGTAGACACTGTTTGTTGGCCCCCTTATGAGTTTTCCCTCATTTTGCCATTTTTCATAAGGTGGGGTTGAGATGGGGAGTTGATGTCCGAGTGGATCGAGGTCACGATAGCTCAGGTGGTAGAGCAGCGGCGTATCTAGCCGAAGGTCGTGGGTTCNGTGAGCGACGGAACATGGTCCACCTTTTTGTTTGTAAAGATTAGATGAACTGATTTATGTTGATTTAGCTTGATTTTCCATTTTTTTGTCCATTCTTTTTACATGCATTTTGGTTGAATGGGTGATAGTCGGTCCTAGTGATATCACCGCTGTGTCATCTGCAAACGTTGCAATTTTTACTCCATCTATTTTCGGAAAATCACTGGTGTATAACAAGTAAAGCAGTGGACTTATATGCTACCTTGTGGCATTCCTGCATTTATTGTTTTTAATTTTGAATATTGATCTTCTTGTTTGGCTCTAAACAGTCTGACAGTTAGGTAGGAACTGATAATATCGATATACTGCTTTGGTAGCATACCTTTTAGTTTATTGATGAGTCCTTCGTGCCAGATCTTGTAAGGACCTCAAAAGCTTGTGAGACATCAAGGAAGATAGCAGAACAAATTTGTTTTTCTTCGAGCGATTTTTCTATTACGTCCGTTACTCGGTGAATTTGGTCTATTGTTGAATGTCTTGTTCCGAATCCAAATTGGTGGTCAGGAATGATTTTCTTTTTTTCAACGATGTGATTATTCGTTTTAATAATAACTTTTCGAAGAGTTTAGACACTGCTGGTAGTAGCGATATTGGTCTATATGATTTGACCTCGGTCGCCGGTTTTCCTATTTTTTTATCATAATGACTTCTGCGAATTTCCCGATGCTGGGAACATATTTCAGTCTGATTGCAGCATTAAATAGGTATGTTAGTACTAAATAGGTATGTTAACTATACCCTTTTTTGGCAATTGTTTTAGTATTTCTCCAGTGATAAGGTCATATCCTGGAGTCTTTTTAGCAGGCAAATTTTTAATTTCTCGTATTACTTCTTTAGGTGAAACTAGCTTTATATTTTCTTCTTGAGGCATGGTTGTTACTTCAAGTAAGCTACTATTGATGATTTCATTTGGTTTGAAGAATGAATATTATTTAGAAACTTTTTTTCACTATGTTTGTATATTTCCAAGTTTTTAATCTTATTTTTTGTCCTCTTTCTACGTTTTGTACAGTTTCGCACGTATCTTGTGAAGGATTCGTGAGTGTTCAAATTGTGTTCGTGGTCTGCAGGGTAAAGAACCTGAAATTTGGTCCTTAATCATCATTTGGCCTGCCCATCTCCCTGGGATGATCTTAACGACGGGTTCGGCATTTCGCCATCTTCAGTGTTGGGTCTGTGCCATTTTTCTGAAGTCTCTATTACAGGGTCGTCAAAGGTTGGAGGTATTTTTCTTCTGGCCTTTGTGATCGCCGGTCCTTTTTGATTGCTACGGTGTTTTGAATTTGAAACTACACTAAAAAAATATTGAAAACGTATTTTTTTATTTTTTTTATAGCATAATTGGTTCAAGAAAAATTCAGCCAGGCCATCTATAAAGGACCCCTGTATAAAAACCTAACTTTTTACGAGACGATTAATTCAGGTTTTTAGTTGAGATGAAAAAAGTTAATAGCAGGAGAGGGATTCGAACCCACGACCTTCGGCTAGATACGCCGCTGCTCTACCACCTGAGCTATCGTGACCTCGATCGACTCGGACATCAACTCCCCATCTCAACCCCACCTTATGAGTTTTCCTCCTTTTGCCATTTTTCAAATGTCGTGTAATCGGTTTGGATTCTCGACGACAATTGAAATGGCGACGGAGAGCTTTAGTGAAGTGTACTTCATTTTTAAATCATTAATTCAGGTTTTTAGTTGAGATGAAAAAAAGTTAATGGCACGAGAGGGATTCGAACCATGAAAAATGAAAAATGGCAAAAGGAGGAAAACTCATAAGGTGGGGTTGAGATGGGGAGTTGATGTCCGAGTGGATCTCCTCATGTAATTTTTGTTTTTGTTATTTTCTCGATGTTAATCGTCTTGAAATCATTGGGATTCTATCGCGCAATAATGTATACCCGAGTATTCAGTTCATGCACTGCTTTTCAACATAAATGTGTACAAGCAACGAGACGAGAGATATGCTTGTCCATTTTGTTGATGCTGCGCAGAGAGGAAGGTCTGCGTCTATTTTCTGCAGGTTGCTTACGATTTTTTAATGGTTACCATATCTTTAGATAGGGGATACCTTGGTCATCGTATCTTCCTGCGTTTATACCAGAATTTGGGTGAGCATGGGTCATTTGCCTATGCTAACTCCAACCGAACACGTCCGGTGGTAACGCCCCAAAACGAAATAGCGGTGTGGCTTTCCGTTGAGGAAATTAGAGAGATCGTTGATTCTCGGTATTTCGGCTCAGTCGGTCTGGCGAATATTGGAAGTAAATAATTTTCGTCCTTATCGTCATCTCTCACAAGGCGTTCGCGAGGGAGATCCACCGAAGCGTTTGGATGTCATTTCACGAATCCTCGTGGAAATGGACATGGAACCGGACCTGCTGAGGCGAACCGACGAATCCAAATTCTCCAAATAACGGAATTTTGAATAGGCACAACAGTTTTGTCTGGGCAACAGAAAATCCTCTTGGAATATTCAAACGTGTTATCAGTCAATTCAATTAATGTTTGGTGCGGATTGCTCGGCCGTTTTTTTTGGTGGAACACTTAAAGGGGAGGAACGAAAATTCGATAGACAAAATAAAATGAACGAAATCCCTGCATTAACCAAAAAAAAAGTTAATACTAGTTCGAAACTTAAAATTTAAATCCCTGTTGGCCAAGTCATACAAAAAATAATACTTGCTGAAATAAAGAAATCTTCACCTATTAAAAAAACTAAATAAATGTCTGGCTTGACTATTTGATTCACTCTCAAGGCACAGGATCCTCTGTATCTCCTCGGCGATCTCACCTGTTTCCTCTGGTTTTCTAGGACTCCCTCGGGGTCGTCTACGTCTATGAAAAACCGCTCCAAAAGGCCGGAAAACGATTTATTTTCCTGTCAAGCTCGCGTCCTCTCTTCGTCCTGTACGGTGCGGAATCCTAGTTAAAGCCACTACTTTCTTCGGCTGAAAACTGCGGAACCTCCGCACGACGGTCTTTGCCGTCCGTGCTCTCCTTTCAGCCCTTGCCGTTCTCCTCCCTACGTTCTCTTCCGATTGCCAAACCACCTGAACGTTTTAGGAACTTTAGCGTCATCGCCCCACTTACTTCTTCAGCCGGGCACATTTACCACCCCCGCGAAAAAAGGAACATTTTTTTCGTCAGTGAGACGTCCATATAGGTTACATACTTTTCCCAAACCTTACGGTGTTTAGTTTCATCCAGGGTGACTGTAAACTGCGCAGTAATGCCACGGCTTAACCGTCTCTTGGTGGGCTGTGCAAAGTCACCTGGTAGGCGTAGCGGTTGTCCTTTTACCAACTTGGACGAAGACCTAGGAATATCAGCT
The DNA here is from genome assembly GCF_000648675.2 of Cimex lectularius. Taxonomy (NCBI): domain Eukaryota; kingdom Metazoa; phylum Arthropoda; class Insecta; order Hemiptera; family Cimicidae; genus Cimex; species Cimex lectularius. Next base: position 1,186,425 of record NW_019392838.1, on the reverse strand, counting down.
GGACCGATTCTCAGTGGATAGGTGGGCTATGAGTGCTGCCCTCAAACTCCTATGCCACCTTTCAGAGCACCGTCAGGTTACGTGGCGGGGTCATCAAAATATACGATAAAAAGTGTTATCACAAGGTACAATGTAAAGACGTATCATATTAGACCTCTTATCGCTAATGGCGGACAATAGTACGCCCCAGGCCAGGGGTAAACTTAGCAGCCACATGTCCCCGTGGTTTGCAGTAGTGGGATCGCGCCATTGAGTAGGGCCCCAGTTGCAGCCCGGACAATACAATACAATCGGACCGAGATCTGTTTGACTGGGAGTAGTGGCGTGCTTGTTGCCAAGGTGCTACAACCATAAACTATAAGAAAGGTGAGCGACGAGGCGATGTTCTCTCAAGGTTTTTTACGCTAATGTTACAAAATGTATTCAATAAAGTAGACTGGGCAGGTATCAAAGTGGTTGGGGGTTGGCTAAACCACCTAGATTTCGCCGACTATGTAGTTCTAGGGTCAAAACCTAGACTTGACCAGAGAATCGACAGAAGGACTTATTCTTACTTAGACCTCCAAATGCAAACCTACCTCCGTGAACTGCCAACCGGAGCAACGGCTAAACAGCACTCATGGTGTTCTCAAAAACAACACGACGGTGCTTGGGAGGAGTTACTTGGTAGATGTAGATGTAGATGTAATAGTCGGGGTGTAATATACTGCGCCCTTTAAGAGCTATTGTATCCCCCGTTCTCTGCCTAAAGCACACCAGTGAGTCCTATTTCATCAAGGAACTGGATTAATAGGCCCGGTTTCAATGGTTGAATCTCTTCTATGGTCACACTGTACGTCCAAAAGCACGTCCTCCTGCGTTGTTAGTAGATGTGTTGGTGTCTCCTCTGCCTCTTTGCAGAATCTGCATGTGCTGTTTTTAATATTCCAATCTTCTTTAAGTGTCCACTCAGCTTGCAATGTCCTATTAAGAATCCTATTAGGATTCGCAGTTTATTCCTGCCTCCTTTGATACATTCTGTAATTTCTTTTCTTTCAAAATTTGTTGGGAGATTCTTGGATTGCCTGTATCCATTGTTCCTTCATTTTCTTTTTGTCCTTCTGTCTGAGATACTCATTAATAGTGAAGGTTCCTATGCGACAGAAGGGTTCGGGTCCTATCAGTGGTGTAGCAGGTCCTTTCCTTGCAAGGGTGTCCGCTTTCTCGTTGCCATCTATTCCCATGTGTCCTGGGACCCAGCAGAGGCTGTTTTTGTTCTGAGTACCTGATATGTTTAATTTGGTTTTGCTTGGTAAGAAAAACTTCTTTAGATCAGAAGCTGATGTTTTGCCGAAAACTGGGACACTATAGAACTGCCAACACTGCGTGGAAGAGGTATGGCTAAGCCACCTATTATTCGCCGAGTAGTTCTAAAAGTAAATCAAAAAGTAAAGAGGAATGGAATGGTTACAGATTTGACCAGATTATGCTCCTCACTAGGTCTCATAGCTCAGCTAAGAAGACTGTACATTAAAAACTATATAAGTTAGTCGCATTAGACTCTTAACACTAAGGTTGAACAACAGCACGTTCGTTCTTCGTAAGCCGCAGTACTATCAATCCACTCATTTCCTTGACAACCGCGTCGAGATTAGGTAGCAACAGTACACCCTCGCAATGATGTTGCGAGGAAACGAACACTGGGCTTTACAGCACTACCTGGATGGGTATTGTATCATTCTCTCCTAGTACAGTTGGTCATACAATTTATAGTAAATCCTCCTTCAGTAGGCGTTTAAATCTGTCCTCCAAGGTTACATCTTTTCGTCCAGAAATTTGTAATTCGAGGGTTTTCTTTAGAAGCTGATGTTCTGCTGACTACCAAACTGTGGGACACTATAGTACTGCCATCACTGCTTAACATATAAATAGTATAACTATCCTCGCTTACACAAACGGTTCTAAAAATTGAACTGCTTTTTTTCTTTCCCGGTCATTCCAGCCTGGGTAAATTTTCTCGCTTACTAAATTGGCTACTGAAATCGGAGGCTGCCATTTAGAAGTAATATGGACTGGAGAACAAATAAAAGCCGACAAGTAAAAGACCCTGAAGTCTTAAAACACCATTGATTGTTGGCTAGATTTTTTTTCTAATAGTGGTGATTTACCTGAAGGAATTATATTTTTGTACAACGTGATCTATTGTACTAAAAGGAAATGGAGCGGAAGGCTGGCCCCTGCCGTCAATCATACTAATTGAGCATATAGCATTCAAGAAAATCATCATTCATATTTCTGAAAGGGGCCAAAGGAAATGAATTTATTTAGTTTTCATTGAACTAAGTGCTAGGTGAGTGGCTCTTTTATTTTCCCCCTACCTTTTGATGTGTCACGGCTGATGTTTATGAAGGTGTGTCGGCGGCCCTTTGACACACACCTACTTGGGCTAATTGTTCTACCTGGATTTGGATCGCTTTCATCTTGCCGGCCCATGTATGATATTAAATTACCGTGACGTAATTGTTGCACTTACGTAACATTTACCTGCAATGAACTCAGTGGAAATAAGTTAAAATAAGATTAGCGTAATGATAACCCTTCCACTTAATCCACATCTTTCTATGAATATAATCCATGTAAAATTGTATAATATAGAATATACATGGATGTAGAATCCATGTGAGCTACTTAAAAAACTGTATTCATTAACTATTTCCTTAAAGATTTTTTTTTCAGGGCGCAATATCAAACGCCTAGTTTATACAGGCCGATCAGTCTCTCATCGTTTATGCAGAAAATACTAGAAAAACTGATGGGTAACCACATAGGGTCACAGCACGTGACGATTAATATATTCAGTGGTAGGCTAACACTACACCCTTGCCATTGACATCTTAAACAGGCTACTATGTAGCACAATGAAATAGCCTTTGGACGTGGAAGGGGCATTTAACAATATCACACCCTCCTTTCTTATGCACTAAGTAAAAGAGAAGGAGAGAAAGAGAGAGAAGAAAATAGAGGACGAAAGAGAGGGGGAGAGAGTAAAAAGAAAAAATTGAAAGGAGGGTGAGGGAGGGAGAGGGGGTTGTGAAAAAATTGATTGACAAAAAGGGAAAAGTAAATAGAGAGAGTGAGAAGGCGAGAAAGAAAACGAAAGAGGGAGAAAGAATGAGAAGAAGAGAGAGAGAGAGAAAGAGAAAAAAAGAATGTGTGAGAGGGACAGAAGGAGAGAAAGAGAAACGAGTGAAAGAAGAAGAAAAAAAGGGAGAGAGAGAAAGAGTTTAGAAAGATAAAACGGGACAAAAATTGGCTGACTCACAGAAACGGAAAGGTAAAAAAAGAGAAAGACCCATGCTGAACCAATATCGGGTCACATTGGGTCCGACTTCACTCTCAGGTTTTCTGAACCATTCAAGCGAGCTTCGGCATCGCGCCATCTTCAGTGTGTCACTTCAGACAGTTCGTCACAGAAGATGGCGAAACTCGTTTGAGTCATATAAACCAGCGGTGAAGACGAACCCAATAAGTGGCCCAATACCGGTTCAGTATGAGTTCACCTCGCAGACACAAACTATTATCAACTCTAAGTAAGAAAGAGAAAGAGAGAGAGAGAGAGAGAGAGAGAGAGAGAGAGAGAGANACAAGAGTGAGGGAGCTTTTGCTACAGAAAAACGAAATAATCTACTTTTGGCAAATAATTCTTCAGTACTCACAGGGAAGTGGTTGGTTCTCTCGGTTGTGATGTGTAACATTGAGGGGTCTGGCCGATGCCAGACATTGACATCCCTCGTCTGCCGTTATTTTGTGTAATATGTTCGTAAATTACTTGGTGTCTTTTTTCGGTCTGTTTCTGTTTTTCTATACCACCCTCATCTTCATTACCTGCGTGAGGTAACTGAGGTCATGCCTGCGACACCAACCAGATTATATATCTTTAAATTAATTTACCAGCTGTACCATTTTTCTTGTGTTCCATGATTATGTACTTTACCTACCTCATAGTCTGCTGTGTTGGAAATGCTTGAAACATGCCTGGATCAACAGGAGAAAGGGCAAGGTCACAAAAAGAAGTATGACTTCTTCATTGAAGCATTTTCCATTGAAATATTTCCTCGTTAAATTAATATTTGTACACCTCTTTACTCCTGCTTTAAGGGACAAAGTTTCTTCTTAATAACAGAATAGACCTTGACAGCAATTTTGATCTTATATTTCCCAACATATTTATATACATTCCATGAATTTATATAACACTAATGTGGAAGCCACAGCACTTGAAAGACATTAACAAAAATAAATGTAACATGTTTCTATATTGTTAAATACATAATTCAATCATATAATTCGTAGTTGTTTATGTATTTTGGTGAATAATCTTTTACACTTGTGAATGCAATGAAGTTTTTAAACATTGAGGTGTTTTTTGATTTTTTATTGAACCAGAAATTCCATAGGGTTCATCAAATGTCTAACAAAATAATAAATTTTATAATAATACAAAGTTTTTTTTTTCAATAGAACATTATACATTTTTTAAATGAAAACTAGGCACTAGTATTCTAGTTGGAAATTTGATTCCAAAATTTTAACCTACTGTATCACAGGGGTTGGTTCTTAACAGTTCATTTGATTTATGAAATTTTAATTTAATTTATAGAAAACAATTTCCGTATGGTAACAAAGCCCTCAAAATCATATGTGTGTCAGTGTAAGTGTTCGTATATTACTAATTGGCCTACTTTTGTATACTTTTGATTGAAATTAATACAATAGAGTCAATTATATTCGTGCAATTTGCAGCATAGACGTGTTTTTAAATTACATAAGGAGTTAACTTAGCAACAATAAAAACAAAATTATCAATATTACACAAAGGTGAAACAACTGTGTAAAATAATCTCAACATTGCGATTTTACAAAATACAATCAAATATCACATTGTAATGATATCTATTTTTAAATAAAAAAAATATTTATCACAATAACAATCCTTACTATTTATAGCGATCAATTAAACATTTAACATGACAAATCGTCTAAAACACAACAACAACACATAAGTAAAAATGGTAAGAAAAAATTAAATAAAATATTAAAAATTAGTCATTTTTGGTCCCAGCATTTTTTACAGGTGATTTCGCAATTTCTACATACTAAATGTTTAAGTCTTCTTTTTTTGCTCAAACTACAGTCTTATTTACAGGGATCAAGTATGCCCATCAAAATATAACAGTTTGATAAATTTTTTTTGTGTGTTTAGGATGAAAAACATCTGTATAGCGAGTGCCAGTGATAATTGTTTTATTTATAACTTATTTTGGTATATTAACCGGAAAATTAACCACAATAACAACTTAAGGGTAGTATAGGATTAGGGCCTCAGGGGTAGTTTGATAATAAGGGAACGTAGATGTAATAAAGTAACAAGAATTCGGGGGCTATCTAGTGGCTAGGGAAGCCATTAAAATAAGCTCACTAGTCACTAGAGTGCAAATTAGGTGTTTCTCTCGCTCGGCTAGCGGTGGGTCAATCACCGCATCCCCAATACCTTCCCGACGCGGGTGTATTGCTGATTCAGCGGTTCCCAAAATGGAATAAAAGCTGGCCGAATTGCAAAAGAAGGACAGACTAATTTCGGACTGAAGAAAATGCTTGTTATTTCCTACTGGTGTTCGTTTGGGAACCTTTAGCCGATGTGTGAGAGTGACAGTGCAGTGCCAGTGCAGGGACAGTGCAGTGCCAGTGCAGTGCCAGAGCAGGGACAGTGCAGGGACAGAGCGTGGGTCCTTCTCGTATGTGTAAGGCCCGCCGCAAATTGAACTCAGCCCTCGGACAGCACACGGCCTGCCTCCACGTGGGTTCTTCTGTGAGTTGGCTTCGAGCTTTCAAACCGTGCGGACGTGTTTCGTGAGTGCTCCGTGAAGGTTGATTTGTGAGAACGGATACAGGAAGAATTCCCGCAAACGAATGACTCCACCACTTTCGTCTTCTCTCCAGCTTCTCAGCGAGCCATCGCAGCCTAAAATCGGTTAAGGTACGGCTGAGTAATCGGCAGTTAAATATTACGCTGGTCCGAGCACGTGGTGACGCCTACAGGCTAGCCAACCTCGGACGGGTGAATTGCCCTTAACAAGTTTAAGGCTTCATTCTTCATCTTTTAGAAACCTTTGACATCTTTTGACCCTCCCCTTCCCGTCCTTTTCCTTCTTCCGTTTAAATCGTGTCATCTTTTGGCTTCAATTGCCTCTCCCCTTCCCCGCTTGCCCAATTCTTCATTAACTACTTCCGGTGGCATCTTTTGTCATCTCCCACTTTCGCTTAATTCTTCTTCTTGTAGTTCTTCAGTATAGGCATCAATTGCCTCTCCCCTTCCCCTCTGCCACATGTCTTCGCACTTCATTTTATTAACTCCCTGGTAATATGGCCTCGAAGAGCCCAGGAAAATCGCCCGCACAACCGGCAAATCCGGCGGAATCGCCTAAGCCTGCGCGAGTAGGGGCACTCAGACCTAGACTACCTACTAAGGCTCTTGATGTTCAATCAAAAGCCCGACCAGCTGAACTTGCTTGCCCTCTTTCTGTGAGAAAAAAGGCGGCCCCTGCAAGAGAAACACTAAGTGACGCCGGGGACCCTTTTGCTCGGCGCTCGAGCATCAAACGTACACCGTCTCAACAATCGCGAGAGCCGCCTCAATTTCCCGGCCCTAGCAATCAAGCGCCCAAACCACCCCTATATTCTCAGGCCGTTAAGGCCTCCTGTGAATATGTATGTAGCGACGATTCGGCCGGCGAAAGCCCACGAAGCGATAGCGATAGTGAATATTCGAACCACACGAATAAAAAACGGACGCGACAAGCAGCAAGAAGTGGAACGAACACTGAGACCGATAAAAACGCCGGACATGATGAGGTAGTAGCTGCGGCCAACAAGGTAAGGGGGCGAATTGCCCAATACGTCATCGACCCTGTAAATAAGTGCCCAAAAAATGCGGCAGCGTTTATCGTAGCAGAAGCCGATAAACTAATAGCAATGCTGCATAAAATTGCCACTGAAAATGTATATCTCAAAGGCCTGAACGAAATTAAGAAGAGCGAGGCACCTAGAGATGTACGGGATACAGCCGAGGCGGTCGTGCAAGCTTTAGTCCCTACTATAAAAAATATAACAGAGGAACTTAAGAAGGCCCCAAAATCTGGACTGTCTCCCATCAAAAGCGTGGTGACGGAATTGAAGCGGTGTGTTGACCGCATACAGGACCAGGACACTTCGCACACCGGGAAAAGGAGAACAAAAAAGAAAAGAACTCTGTCCGCACAGCGGCAGCCCGAGCCCGAACAAAGAGCGAGGAGTGATGGCAAGACCCCCTTCCCGAGAGGAAGTCATACACTCTGCTGAGACAAAGGACCAGTGGTTCACTGTGGAAAGGAGTAGGACTAAGAAAAAGGAGCTCGCGTCTGGACCAGGGAATAAGCCAGCCAGAGACAAAGAGTCCCTCATGAAAAAAGCTAGAGAAGCGGCTGAACACCAAACAAAATTGGTATTTATTGACTCGCGGGAAAAAATGGACCCGCAGGAAGTCCTTAACAAGGTGAAACAAATTATCAACCCCAGGATGACGTGCATCCGTATTGACGATATCAGGCTAACAGCCAAGGGAGGTGTAGCAGTGAAAGTTAACATCCCAGACGACAGGCAAGCCTTGTTAGCAAATAAGGCACTCGGCCAGGCCGGCCTTGATATACGTACGGCGGGCAAGCGCAACCCTAGAATTTTGATACTGTGGGTCCCAAAGGAGATTCAGCCGCAGGACCTGTCAGAGCAATTATGTGCGAACAACGACCAGCACGGAACTTGGGAAAGTGCCAACATCAGGCCATTGTTTACTTTAAAGTACGGTACTGGTACCAGACAAGAGTCGCGCACGTGTCCTGGGTAGTGGAAGTGGATCCACGCACATGGAAAGCTGCGACGACTAGAGGAAAGGCTTACCTGGACTACCAGGTATATGTAGCGAGGGACTATACGGGAGTCACTCGCTGCTACAATTGCCAGTTATATGGACACGTGGCGGCGGTGTGTCCTAAAAAAGAACCTGTGTGCGGCATTTGCGCTGATGCCCATGACACACGACAATGTCCGCGCGAGAGGACACGGTGCGTCCACTGTCACCGATTGGGCAAGGCCAGTGGCCATCCAGTGGGCTCGTTACAATGCGAGGCCCACGCACGCGCAATCGCTAGAATTTGGTGCATCACAGACCACGGGGAAGTGCCAGATGCTGGCGAAAAGCACCAAACAGGCAGCATCGTTTAACCATCGTTTTTTTTTCCCTCCTCTCCCGTGTGTTTGCCCTTTCTAGAGCGCTGTAAGAAGCCAAAAATGGCTCAATGGAGCGGCGCTCAGAGAGGGTGATGTGCGGGTGATAATTTTTTTTTAATATTTTTTTTTCAGCTAGCCACATGGACATAAGGAGAAGAGAAAACAAAACCATACCTCCCCCACCTGAATAGTAATATCCCTACGAGCCGCCTCCGCGAGGCCCATCCCGGTCGCAGTTGATTTATGATCAACTGTGACGAAGAGCTCGGCAGGTGGGGTTGAGATGCGACCGCTTGAGAACATAGAATACAATAACAATGAGAAATAATGATAACAATGAGAACATAGAATAGAATGGAAAATATAGATCTAAAAGAACAAAAGGGGGAGCAGAGAGAGCATAACCTTTTATTTAATAATTTATTTTCATTTATTTATTTATTTTAAAATTATTATTTATTACTTTTTTCCCCCTCTTCTCCCGTGTGTTTGCCCTTTCTAGAGCGCTGTAAGAAGCCAAAAATGGCTCAATGGAGCGGCGCTCAGAGAGGGTGATGTGCGGGTGATAATTTTTTTTTTCCTACGTGCTCTTTCATTCTGACCCTCAAGTTTCTATTAGCTTCCGTCTATAATAAAAAAGCAACACAAACATGAAAGCCAAATATACTGTAAAGAGCCGGCAACGGCTTCAGGAACAGTAGAAAGAAAGAAGGCCAAGACGGGTTCTTCTGTGAAGTTCCCTTCAAGCGTTTGAAGTGTGCGGACGTGTTCCTGAGTGCTCTGCAAAGATCGTCATTTGTTAAACGTTAAATTGAGAATATCACCAAGTGAGTTACATCAGCTTAACCGGCGTTCTTCCAGCTTTCGAACGAGCTATTAAGTTCGAAAATCGGATAAGGTACGTCAAAGTTATTAATAAATAACTATTTAGGTTCTGAGCACGTGGTCGACGCCTACGGGCTGGCATGCAGTCCTACATTTCGCTTGGCGATGTTAAGGCATCTATTCTTCATCTTCGTACATATTGTGGCATCTTTTGACCCTCCCCTTCCCGTCCTTTACGTACTTCAGTTTCTTACACATTTCCTTGGCATCTCTTGTCCCTCCCCTTCACCTCTTTGTCTTTACTTCATTCTTAACGAAGAACAATTACACAATTTGTAACAATTGTTCTTTGGACTTTGTGTGTCATCTTTTGTCCCTCTTCTTCCCAGCTTTATCAGTCTTCATTTCAAAGTTCTGACTACTTGTGTGTCATCTTTGACATTTTTGCTCCTCCCCTTCCCCTCTTTCCCTCTCTTCACCTTTCTCTTATACAAGTGGCATCTTGTCATCTTTCTTCCCTACCATCCCTTGTATTCTTCAAGCTTCGCACCACCTTTGGCATCTATTATTTCCTAAGAGTTCTGCTGGCACCTCTCTTTCTCCTTGTCACTATCTCTCTCTCTCTCTCTCTCTCTCTCTCTCTCTCTCTCTCTCTCTCTCTTTGTGTTATGCCTTCATTCCTGCTTTCTCCTTCATTTAACTTCAGTTGACATCCTTTACTCTTTGATAAACCAAGCAAGTCATGGATGCAAAGAAGAAAAAGAAAATTGAAAAATCAGCCACTACTATACCTACTGTTGCAAAAACCAGTAGAAGAACACCAACAAGCCCAAGTAAGGTTTCATTAAGTCCGCCTGCAATACCCCCGCATATAGGACTTAGAACACCACTAAAAACTGGCGTAAATACTAGGCGCAAAGATTCTAGTCCGTCAAGTCTAAAGCGCCAGGATAAAGTGGACCTGCCGATGGAAATGCAAAAAACTGCGACCCTGCAATGACAAAGAGAAAGGCAAGCCGCGTGTGCATTTCCACAGCAGATTATCCTTACCTTGACTTGGTCAGCAATGATGAGCAAAGGCTCATAACAGCGCCGCAAACCCAAATTGGACAAACATACGCCAGCGTTGCTGAAAGGCTCACAAAAAATCCTCGTGAAGGTCGTGGCTCGGACTCTGGGATTGATGACACCCGAGGACACGACGAGACCATAGCTACTGCCAATAGAATAAGAGGGCGAATTGCCCAGTACGCTATTGACCCCTCAAACAAGTGTCCGAAACCATCAGCCGCATTTATAATGGCCCAGACCGATGAACTGGTTACATTACTCCACAAAATGGCCAGTGAAAATATATATCTAAAAGGCCTTAATGAAAATGAAAAAAAAGGGCGATGTACCACGAGACGCGCGCGACACTGCTGAGGCAGTGATAGAAGCGCTCGTGCCCGCGATAAAAAATATAACGGACGAACTCAAGAAGGCCCCAAAAACGGGACTCTCTCCTATTAAGAACGTCGTGACCGAACTCAAGAGATGTGTCGACCAAGGCCATGATGCCCCGCACAGCCTGATTGAAAGGACGAATAAGAGATGCGACCCACCTGCAAAACGTCAGCCTGGTTCTGAAACAAATATTTTTTGGAACGACACAACAGGCCACGTAGAGGAAACCTCGAGTCTACCTGAGACCAAAGACCAGTGGGTCACAGTGGCTAAAAGGAAGTCGAAGAAAAAAGAACACCCCAAACCCGCTGTAAAGAGCAAGCCTGTTCGGGACAGAGCCTCGTTAATGAGAAAGGCGAAAGAAGCCGCCGCGAGCGAGACTAAATTAGTCTTTATTGACCCACGTGAGAAAATGGACTCCCAGGAGGTCCTTAAGAAAGTGAAAGAAATTATCAATCCTAGAGTGACTCGCATCCGTATCGAAGATATAAGGATAACTGCTGAGGGCGGTGTAGCGGTCAAAGTGGAAGCCCCGGACGACAGGCAAACTCTGTTAATGAATGATGCACTTGGCCAAGCCGGCCTCAACGTTCGGACTCCAGGCAAGCGGAATCCGAGAATATTGATTCAGCGTGTCCCTAAGGAGATTCAACCGGAGGACCTCTCAGAACAGTTGTGTGCGAACAATGGCCAGGAAGAGGCCTGGGAAAGGACCAATATCCGACCACTTTTCACTCTAAAGTACGGCTCCGGCACCAGAAAAGAGTCCTCGCATCTATCCTGGGTGGTCGAGGTGGACCCGCTTACGTGGAAAGACACAACGACCAGAGGCAAGGCTTACCTGGACTACCAGGTGTTTATAGGACTATACAGGGGTCACCCGCTGCTACAATTGCCAGTGTGCCCCAAAAAAGACCCGGTCTGCGGCATCTGCGCCAATGCCCATGACACAAGGCAGTGCCCGCGCGAAACGACACGGTGTATCCATTGTCACCGAGCGGGCAAGAACAGTAGCCATCACGTGGGCTCCTTACAGTGTGAGGCACATGCGCGAGCCATTGCCAGAGCCTGGTGCGCCACGGACTATGGGGAAACCATGGATACTGGCGGGAAGCACAATAGTCTTGCCGACCAAGGCAAACAAGACGAAGCCCTTATTATCATGGACACGGAAGTTACGGAGGATGGCACCGTCCGTACGGCCGAGCAACAATGGGCCCACACCGCCAAAAATATGTGTAAAAAATCGCCCAGATAAATTGCCACAAGTCTCAGGCAGTCATGGCTGAGGTTCCGTTTTTTTTCCCGTTGCCCTTTCGCACCGACCTCCCGGGCGGTGTAAAGAGCCAAAAAGGCTTAAGGAACAGTGTCCCGGGGGGGACCCGAGGCGATGGGGCGAATTTCTTTCTTCATTTTATTATTATTATTTTATTAGTATTATTATTATTTTTATTTTTTCGTTGCCCTTTCGCACCGACCTCCCGGGCGGTGTAAAGAGCCAAAAAGGCTTAAGGAACAGTGTCCCGGGGGGACCCGTGGCGATGGGGCGGGTTTTTTTTTTTTTTTTTAAACCAGCAGGAACTATACAACAGGAATGAGAAAACCGAGAACAACCAGCAGGAAGACGAGAAAACAACAACAAGAACAAGAAAAAAGGCCATACCTCCCCCACCTGAAGTATATATCCCTACGAGCCCCATCCCGGACACAGTTGGTTAAGATAATCACCAACTGTGACGAAGAGCTCGGCAGGTGGGGTGAGATGCGACCGATGACAAAATAAAGAGAATAAAAGAAAAAGCTTTGTGAGCTTTGTCTGAGCCCAATAACTTCATAGGCACCTAACTAATTTTAACCTTGTGTAAAAATTAATTTTTAATGATTTTTGTAATTTAGTTAAACCGGGAAAATTGGCCCCATAAGGCGCATTAAAAAGAAGTTAATCAATAAATTTTATACCAAAGTAGATACAAATTTTAGTTCATCGGATTCGGAGACAGAAACCGAAACGATGGCGGTGCCCGTTTTAAAAAAAGAATATTTGGAGATGGTGCCCGTCATTAAAGGCGAGCCAGAAATTTTGTCGAGATTTTTGGAAATAAGTCAAAAGTTGATCAATAAATTCTGGAATTGAACGGACATTGGGGACTTTCAAAACGAATACTTACTGTCTATCTTGCTTGCGAAAATTCAAGGCCCTGCGGCCTAAATCGTTTTTAACTTCCCGTCCACCACCTGGGATGAAATAAAAGCTGCCTTATTGGATGGTTTTGCCGACAAAAGGGATATTCACACTTTAGTTTTCGAAATGGCGGAATTAAAACAATCGAACGAAAGCCCTTTCCAGTTTTACGACTGGATTCAAAAACACTTAAATTTGCAAATTTCTTATTTAAATAATAAGGTATCTCCCATCAATGCAGCCGAGTGCAACGTCATGAGCGCCTTTTGCCGCGACTTTGCATTGCGCGTTTTGATGAGAGGGCTCAGAAGCCAGCTAGGTCGCTTTTGCAGGCGAGACACCCGACGGACCTGAACCGGGCTTTGCACATATTAACCAACAATTTTCAATTTAGATCGGAAAGTAAAATTAGTGGGCCCGCTAGAGTATTCCCGAACCAACAATCGCGTCCGAATTTTCAGCCGCGATTTCCCCAAAAACCAACAATTTTCGCGCCCAGCTTTCCCGACGCGGTCCCCTCAAAATTTCACCCCGCGTCCTAATTTGCAAACCCAGAGGTACCAACAAAATCCAAATCCTAAACGAGAATTCACGCCAACTCCGATGAGCATCTCTACAATTAATCACCGGTATCAGAATGCTTTCAACAACAATTTAGATAGTGTCAACGAAATCCCTAACACGACGGGTCAACAGGAACCTTTTTTAGGGGACATGGCCTCAGGGTCCCCGAATTCCACTTAAATTTAAAAAATAAAAGCGAGCTCCCATACATTGTTTTCGGAAAACCCAATTTGAAAATTCTAATCGANTTTGGCAAGCGATAACGCCGGTGTCTTCGGCCTTTGCACGGGAGCAAGTTAGTCTCTCGCTTGCCTGGGTCAGCACAAGACGCACCGTTCACCATATCGATTATCGAACCTTATATCGATTCCCTTTGGCCATTCACCATCGATTTCTTCGATTCAACACCTTGTCGTCACATCGCCGACCTTACGGACTACGTCAACGGTATCGTCATCCGGCTCTACAGGCACCTTCGTCGGAGTGGAACCCAGCAGTAACCTCCATCTCAACACCGCTTATTTCGATTGCTGGGAGAAGCGAGTCGTCAACCCAACAAGTACCTTTTCGTTTCGTCCTTTATTTTATTTTAATTTTTTTTGTAAAACAAAAGCGAGTCGTCAGCTCACCCGGTACCTTTTCGTTTGTTTTTTTTCTTGGTTTTCGTAAAACCCTGGCCAGTAGGTTTGATCATAAATTATTTTGGATAATTAAGGAAATTTCTTTTACCTTTTTTTCTTAGTGTAAATAAATTGTAAATATTTAATTTTGTTTTTAAAGTATTATCAATCTCCCCTTTCTTTTTCCCAAATCCCTCTTAAATATAATAGTGACCACCTATTTAAAAGAGAGAAAAAACAGAACCAAATTTAATTGTACCTTTGAAACGTGTACGGAAGTTTGCGGGTCACTTAAGATCCGCCCTTCCCCCCAACAACGCTCTTAAATCAACAAATGTATTCCTTTGAAGAAGCGTTGAAGGAATTCCACAACATAACTGTCAGTAGTGATGGAAGACGAGGAGTCGCTAGTGGGCCGAGCTGGCGTTGGAAGTTCCAGGACGACGCTTTTTACAGCGCGCTGCGCGAGGTGTTGCGCCAACTTAGAGGACTATATCCTGACGCCGGTAGTTTCGAACATGGTTCGTTGCTTTCGCTTGTGTCTGGGTTTGATGTTGATAGTGTTTTTGATATTTCATCAGTTATCAAATCCGTCACCGCCTCCGTCACCAAAACCGACGGAAATTCCCACCACTTCGACGCCCTCAACGACTACTACAATTCATTGGTAGACACGGCGAAGATCGCAAAAATTAAAATTTTTAACGCGATATCAATATTGTTGGCAAGCGCTAGAGCTGAATCTCCCAAGGTTGAGGAGCCTTGTACCAAAGAACAGGTGACAGACGCTTTGTTTGGCCTTGCGGATGAGAGTGTAATAAACATGGAAGGCGTTTCAAAATTTTTTCTGACCACCGCCCTTTGGAATGGCTTTTCAACATCAAAGATCTGAATTCAAAACTTTTTCGCTGGCGTATGAAACTCGAGGATTATAACTACGAAATCGTATATAAAAAGGGGTCGTGTAACAAAGTAGCAGACGCTTATGCCCCAGTCAATTACTTGTGATTCTTGAAGGCTTCGCAGGAGGCGTTAAATCATTAGGTGTTGCGTGCTTATGTGTGTATATTGGTGATGTGAAATTGCAAATTCAGACGGAGGTCACTAGGATGCGTTGGGACTTGAATGGAATTGTCTCAGGCAATGATAGATTTAGGCATTGAGGAAAGTAGGATTTTTTGGCTGAAGATGTTAGTGAACAATCAGTGGTGATAAGTGTCGATGTCATAGGCGTACAAATTGGTGACTCAGTGCTAATGAATCCTAAGCTAATCAGTTACAATAATGAATCTTTAGCTGTTCCACGTGGTACTTTTAAATGTGGTATGTCAAATAGTTTTCTTTTGAATAGTCTTTAACCTGACAAAGGGTGAAATGAAGTTAAAGAAGGGTAGACTGATAGGCAGGACAGATAAGCTGGACGCTACTAAGTCTATTGCTTTAATTAGAACATAAAACTTTAGAGAAGTGATGGTTGGCAAAATTGGCGATGGTTATAAAGAAAAATAAATATAAATATATCTGTTTTCTCATGTTCAATTTCGTATCAAAGAGTTTAGGGGGTCAGATGGGGGTCCTGGGCCTTGGCGTGGGGGCTGGCTGACTAACCACCCCCTGCACAAAATGCTGAGAAACGCCCACAGTCAGATATGACGAAACCCCAAGCCCAACCTCCACCTCTTCGTGGTGACTCCCAGGCAACGTCCTGAAAGGACGGCTAACGGAGGTGGGCGAAAAGCGATGTCCTGGCGCTCTAACGAGGACATTTAGGCTAAGGGAGACAACCCTGACAGAAAACCCCAATCCAAAGTGTCATGCGATCCGTGCCTAAGGATGCGTGGCTCGAGGGAGGTCGAGTCGAGAACGGAGCCCTAGGGACACCTGGCGCCATCCCTAGTGTAATAAGCCGCCTTACGCCGGGGTTGGGGTCCTCCCGGCGCGGACCTTTGGACACCCTAATCATCGTGGGAACCAAATGAATACACCGAAATCTACAAACCTAAATACTAAACCTAAAAACTTAAATACCAAACAGCACAAAAACAAGCCTAGCCTAGCGTCTGCTAAACATAATCTGACCGACAATCCATTCGAGAGAAGGTCGAGCCTAACACGCACCCTTCCATCGTCGCAGCATCATTCTCGTGCTCCTCCACTAACGGAATGTGTCCCAAATGTAGGAGACAAGCAACAGTATGCGGAAGCCCTATGGAAAAGAGTAGCAGCTGAGACAGAGGAATAAACAGGTTACTCTAACAGCCTGAGTAGTGACAGAGACCGACGTGCCCATCACTTTCGGCGCCAATTACCCGATGGAAAAGAAGGAGGTCCGGCAAGAGCAATACTCCCGAAAGTGATGAGAAAACAGAAGAGAATGCTCTACTAGTCGAAAGCCACTGCTTAAGGTCGCAAATCGCGCAGTACATCGTTGATAGCAAAAATAAGTGCCCCAAACCAGCTGCAGCCTACGTTATGGACAAAACAGACCAAATGATGGTAATATTGCAACAGGTGTTACATGAAAATGCTTATCTAAGGGGACGCTTAAGACACCGCCAGGAACAAAATAGCCAGAATGTCATAGTGGAAGATATTGTTGATGCACTCTCTCCGACAATCTCCAAAATTGCAGAAGACCTAAAGCAATCCTCGATAACTGCAGGCCTATCCCCGATAAAAGGTGTGATGAGTGAGTTGAGAGATTGTATGACAAGAATGGAAGGGATATAGACAACTCATCGTGCAGCTAATGAGGCTGATCGCACTAAGGACCGAACTCAATTAAGGGAAAAACTACGCAATAAGAGAAACCCATCAAATGAGGCTGCACAACATGCTGATCCAACCAGCGATCACGGAGATCCTCAACGTAAAAACGACTGCTTCATCCACGACGAGGACTGGGAAGTGGCGCAAAGGAGCAGAAAAAAGAGAAGAAATAGGAATAGAAATAGTCGCGAAGAGCAGCCAAGACCCGGAAGTGCAAAAGCCGCACAAATAAAGAAAATTGAAGCATACATCGCCAAAAACAGTGAGAATCAGGGAAAACTAATCCTTATCGACCCGCCTGAAGGGGAAGCAGTCACAGATCTCCTAGAAAGGGTCAAAGAAGCGATAAACCCAAGAACCACGAAAATCAAGATTGTCGGAATCCGCAGCACAGCAAAAGGCGGAGTAGCAATAAGATATGCAAGCGGTCCTGAGCAACCCTAAATTGCAAGCACAAAATCTGCAACCACGAACAGTAGGCATGCGCAGTCCGCGGGCACTGATACTACGAGTACCTAAGGAACTAACGTCGGCGAATTTAAAAGAACAGTCATTGTCCAACAATGACTATGGCAGTGACTGGGGCCAAAAAGCAGTTCGACCGTTATACACGGTAAGGTATGGCAGAGCTCCTCGTGGGCAGAGCCCCTTTGTTTCCTGGGTAGTTGAAGTAATCCCGGAAAAATGGAAAAAGGTAATCAACCGAGGCAAAATATTCCTGGATTACCAGTCTTGCGCCGCAAAAGAGCATTTAGAGGTCACCAGGTGCTTCAATTGCCAAGCGTACGGGCACACAGCCCCGCACTGCCCACGTAAAGACCCAACATGTGCCAACTGCGCTAGAACCACAATACAAAGGATTGCCAAACGACGGATGTGCGGTGCATTAACTGTGCGCGAGCGGGAACAAAATATGATCACCGGGCGGGCACTGTGGAGTGTAAAATGCATCTGAGAGTGTTACAGAAGCTCTGCGCTATACTTTCCCTGCACGAAACATAGTGTACAATGGCTGATCGATCTCCACCTGAAATCTCCTTAGAGGCACTATCCCTAAGGCCTTCAACGTCGAGAGGTGCTGCGGCAGGTGGTTCGGATGCACGATCCACACCCTCAGGATCTACTCATGCAGACCGAGCACATCCTCCACAGGCTCCTCCTCAGTATGATTCAGCAGGGTTTGCGTCCATGACGCTTCCGGACAGAAAGGATTTCTTGAGAAATATAACGAGAGGGCTTGGTATGGATCGTCAGTTTCCCCACAATTACCTGGACAATGCTGTTGCCTTTAGGAAGCTCCTTCCTTCAACTCCTCTTTTCAAGGAATTTTCTCTGGCTGCAACCCAGATATGGCCGTTTGCAGGTGACAATACTGAGCAGTTTATGTACAGCTGTGCATATTTGTATGGTATAGGGCGCCTAATTCGAGAGAAAAATATCCAAACCGCTGAAACCCCCCTGGCAATGGCAGTGGCATGTGGTGAAATACTGGCTCCAGGTTTACCTGACCACTTATGGTTACCGCCTGAAGAGGCTAGAGCAAAGCTTGTTGCAACCGTCAAGGCGTTGGTGGGAAGCCCCCTCTTTGTGATGTTCACTTCTATAGGACACACGCAGAGATACAAGGAGGATCCTGAGCTATTGGGATCTCGTCGTGCTCCTGATACTATTCCTGTTCTAGGATCACCAGCGTGGTTGGATCTAAACCTAACCCCTAATGAAGCCATGACAATCCTAGTCGACTTGGGGACGCTAATCTTCACATCTTCTCCTGCCGGTCCACTTCGTATGCTCTTGAGCACAACCTTGGCCATCCTTAAAAAGGGTACGATGTCTGGTGAATTCTGTCGAAAAATGATCGATGGTATAAAAACTGATCTCGGTATAGATGTCACACTGGAAATCGAAGACGTCCGTCAAATCTATCAGGCGTATGGGCAATATACCAGTTCCAGAATTGTACAAAACCTCGTGAGAGACTGGTTGGAATGGACCCCTCCATCTGCACTACGAATCCGCCTTACTCTCCAACAATCAGCAGAAGAAGGGTTAACAGGTCTTACTACGGTGACCAAAACCATCACGACCTACCCTGACTTTCTGTGGGAGCAACTTGCATGTATTCCAGGGTATTCAGGAGAAATCAGAGAGTACTTAAGATGCAAACGCATCATAGGAGACGACAAGTACTATGGTTATAACCGTGACTTGAATGAAGTCAGTATGCGCCATTACAAAAATCTCGCCGGTGCCTCCAATTTTTGTGACGAGACCAAAATAAAAGATAATCAAAATAAAAACGGTACACTCTTTATTGATAAAAAAATAACAATTTGAATTGAACGAAAAATAAACTTTGATGTATGTGTCCAGAATAAAACAATAAAAATTAAAATTTACTTACAAAAAATAAAAAATCTTTCGAGAGGAATAAGAGGAAGGAAGATTCGTTTGAACACGCTCAGCCAATACCCGAACAACAACAACAACAATATCTTTCCTGTCCTTCCTCAACCTTAGGGTCTCCCCACTTGAACATATTATCGTCACAAGGGGTCAGAATGAGAGGCAAAAAAAAAAGGTAAGTAAATGAATAGAAATAAAAATAAAATTAAATTAAATGAAGACATAAATAAAACAATAGTCAAAATAAGAATTCGCCCCACCGCCACGCGCCACTTTTCCTTGAGCCTATATGGCTTCTTACAGCGCCCGAGCGGTCGGTGCAGTAGGACAGAGGAAAAGAAAAGAATAGAAAGGAAAGAAGGAAAAGAGAAGAAGTGGAAGAACAGAAGGAAAAGAAAGAAAGAAAAGAAATGATGAGAAATAAAAATGAACTTAAATAAAATGAAGACATAAATAAAACAATAGTCAAAGTAAGATTCGCCCCATCGCCACGTGCCACCCGGGTCACCGTTCCTTGAGCCTATATGGCTTCTTACAGCGTCCGAGCAGTCGGTGCAGTAGGACAGAGGAAAAGAAAAGAAGGGAAGGGAGAAGAAGCAGAGAAAAAAAATCCTGTTTAAATTCAGCTGGTAATTGCAAGGTTATTAGCCTTCCTCATTTTTCCTCATGGGTGCTTGTATTCTCTTGCCGGGTTCTTTCCGCGTCTTCATCATCCGCAACAGCAGGAAATTCGCTGGCCAACAGCGGGCTTCTATCCATGGGTTGTGTAGCACCCCCGAAGTCTGTCATGCTTCGCAGCTTAATTTTTGCTCTCAGATGCATTTTACACTCCACAGTGCCCGCCCGGTGATCATATTTTGTTCCCGCTCGCGCACAGTTAATGCACCGCACATCCGTCGTTTGGCAATCCTTTGTATTGTGGTTCTAGCGCAGTTGGCACATGTTGGGTCTTTACGTGGGCAGTGCGGGGCTGTGTGCCCGTACGCTTGGCAATTGAAGCACCTGGTGACCTCTAAATGCTCTTTTGCGGCGCAAGACTGGTAATCCAGGAATATTTTGCCTCGGTTGATTACCTTTTTCCATTTTTCCGGGATTACTTCAACTACCCAGGAAACAAAGGGGCTCTGCCCACGAGGAGCTCTGCCATACCTTACCGTGTATAACGGTCGAACTGCTTTTTGGCCCCAGTCACTGCCATAGTCATTGTTGGACAATGACTGTTCTTTTAAATTCGCCGACGTTAGTTCCTTAGGTACTCGTAGTATCAGTGCCCGCGGACTGCGCATGCCTACTGTTCGTGGTTGCAGATTTTGTGCTTGCAATTTAGGGTTGCTCAGGACCGCTTGCATATCTTATTGCTACTCCGCCTTTTGCTGTGCTGCGGATTCCGACAATCTTGATTTTCGTGGTTCTTGGGTTTATCGCTTCTTTGACCCTTTCTAGGAGATCTGTGACTGCTTCCCCTTCAGGCGGGTCGATAAGGATTCACAGAACCCAACCAAGCACCAACTTACTCTGCTGCACTTGGAAACCGCACAAAAAGACGGTGGTGGACAAAAAAAAAAAAAAAAAAAAAAAAAAAAATGCCCCTAACAAAAACATACCGACGCAAGAATTGACACAATTTGCGAGTGAGGATCTCTACGACGCTACGACCACAAACAAAATAGAAACTAAGATCACGATACTAACCATTATCTTGGTCCCAGGAAAACTGGATCGCAGTGCCATTCCGATCTGATCCCTCATGGTGGACACAGGAAGTGGCGGGCCTTCCAAAGAACCTCTGACCCAGAACTGAGAGAAGAGATGCAAAGAGGATAGTCTGTGGCAAAGAATACTTTCCAGCAGGAACTCCGGCAGCAAAAGGACGTCACAGAAAGGTTTCATGGACAAAAGTGATAATGCTGGGGGATTACACACCAAGAGTGCATTACAGAAAATAATTAATCGCCCAGTATTTCCTCCCTGAAGGCCAGATGTTACATAGCTGAGGTTAAACGGAAAACAGTTTCAACGGGTTTCAACGTCATCAATGTCATGAATGTGCTAAGCCAGCGAAGAGGAGCCGATAGAACTGATGGGATGCCCATACCAATGAGCTTTGTAGATATTGAACCAACTCCATTCGCAACACAAATCTACAGTGACTGCAATATTCCACACACGGGTGACAGTTGAAAAGTCACACCCCCATAAAGAAATAATTCAATGCAACCACTGCCAAAGAATATGGACATACAAAAATGTATTGCTACTCGATGTTTTAAGTGTGGGGGTAATCATAAGAGTTTAGACTGCAAAAAAAGCCCTGATGTCCCTGTGGAAGAGAAGGCCTCATACAACAGAACTCGCAGGAGAGGGCATTCTTCTTTTGTACTTCTTAAAGAAAGGGAACTCCTTTGAAATAAAACATAAGTGAAAACAAGTTCTTTTCATGTTTCCCAGTTCGATTCTTCTTCGAGGAATGCAGTCTTTTCATCTTCCTCATCAGAAGTGGGATTCGATGGTATCGAGAATGTGTGAAGTGTGATTGGAAGTCTACGACAGCAAGTCAGGAATGATTTTCGGAGTCGTCCTGACAACGACATCGTTAGCCTGTCTCACAAGGCCCGAGAAGATGACGAACAACTACAGGCATTGTTGCAGAAGATGACATTATCCAATGAATTTATACATTTACCTGAATTCAACTCGAACCTCAAGGACTCAATCCAAAAGCATGGATTAACACTTTTGAGAGTTGCCTAGGTTCACAGAAAACGAGCAGAAGCTCACTCCTTTTGATATTGAGCCGGGCACTGAAAGAAGAATGCCCGCTTCTGCGAGTTCTGGGGTTCGAGGCTCCATCCTTCTTCTCTTCCATAAGTCTTCGTGCACTCTAGGGAACTGCCTTTGAATTAGATTCTGCTGTGAAATATACTTCCATATAAATACATATATTTTTTTACTTTTTTTCTCGTTTTCTGATTTTTATTGTAAACCTTATTATACTGTGTTTCTTTCCCCTTTGTCCCAAGACCATACTACCCCTTGTACCTCTCCTAACAATTTTCCTGTATCTTGCTGTGGCTGCCTTACAACATTGGCTACTTTTTCATAACATAATTTTTAGTGCAATTCTAGTCTTGACAATTGGAAGACAAATTAAATTTAGGCAAACCAATCCCACGAAAAAATTTCAGAACAAAGGATATAAATGTTTTAATGAAAAATGTGAAAATATTAATGAATAAACCTAGAAGAAATCACTTTTAAAATGCTGAGTATGTACAGTCGTTCATATAAAAAATAATGACGTAGAAACAATTTGTCGTGCATGCTGATATTAAAAGTACTCAAATTTATGTACTTGCTTTAAAAAATAATTAAATTAAACTAATTTCACAAACTGTTTTGAAAGTATAAATTCTTTGGTTTTGAAAAACGCATGCAAGAAATACTTTATAATGCAGTATCCCCAGCTGTAGTGGTCAGCGTCATTTTAGAAAGTGACGACAAACTTCTTTTAGGGCTGTTACCCAAGAATGTCATGTTGGTCTCATTAAATAGTTTCCTGAACCTAAAAAAAAGTTAAACATTTTTTATTCATCTTTTAATATCAAGTTGTAAAATACGTGTAGCATTATTCAATAGTTCAATTTTAGCCCTCTTGTGTTTTGAAGATCATTTTTACGAGGGTTCAGAACAGCAGAGATCATATCAACCCTCATGGTGCCAGTGTTTTGGAAAAAAGCCCATTTTTAAGTATGTCGGGTTTGAATACAGGACTTCTGGATTCGGACCAGAGATCTTTACCTTACAGTGATGAGTGCTGTGTCAATGTGTTAACCATTGCAGCCACCGACGACCTCCCTAATGTTTATTTTCTGTTTAAAATTCTAACAAATGTGTTGTAAGAAGAAAAATAGAGCATTTTCATCTATTTTTATTACTGCAAAGGGAAAAATCGTAGTTCAGACTGTTAGGAAAATTTGTGATTTATATGGTGATGATGTTTGTGGAAAAAGCATTGTCATTGGCCTGGTTCAGAATCGGAAATTTTAACTTGGAAGACACAAAGTGCTCTGGTCTTCTTTCAACCGTTGATGATGACTAAATTCAAGCTTTTGTCAAAAATAAATCAGACGCTATGGCATGAAACATCACAGACACTTAACATGATCATCTAAGAGCTGTTGTTCTTAACAGATAGTTGTGCACCAGATAAAGGTTTCTCTGAGGCCTTTCTTTGTCCATATGTCAGCCCGGGGTGGCCTATCCACAGGCAAGTTTTCTTTTTTATCATTTTGTTTAATCTTGAGAGATCGTTAACTTGTTTAATTTTTTATTAATTATTAAATTAAACTGCTAAATAATATTAAAATGAAAATATAAATAATTAATTTTAAAGGAGATAAAAATCAAATACATTTTTCTAATGCCAGATTCCGATTTTCTCCAAGGAGCATCATTTGGTTCAAATGGCAATGGACCCTGAACTGGAGCATCATCATCATCATCATCATCATCGTCGTCGTCTTCCTCTATTTCAGTATTAATGGCATCTGACTTTCTGCAGAAAGACAACAATTAATATTAACAAAAATAGATAAAATAAAAAATAAAAAATTACAACCTGTATTTTTCAAGTTCTCTTTCAAGTTCACTAATTTTGGCTTGGTAATCATTCCTTTCCTTTAAAATTTCTTTTATCTCTTCGGTAGTATATCTAGGCCTATTAGGATCTTCATAATCACAAACATTTTTGGTTTTGATTTCCATTATATCAACCTGCCATATCAAATATTACTGTTAAATTCAGATTATTGAGATCCGTCGGATTTTGTCAGTCTGATGTCAGTACTCAGTCATTAAGTCCCACTGCTGAAGTAAGGCTCCAAGAGACGTCATTTCAGCCCCGAACGCATGCAGTTTTTTAAATCTAAACCCACTCTTAATCACGCTTGAATGCATTCTTTCCTATTTACATATTAGTAGTAGTAAGCTACCACTTACTCAATTGGGTTGGAAAAGTACCCAACATTCCTCCACAACCCATATACATTTATGCTAATAAATACATTCACTTTAAATAGACAAAACAAGATATCTACCAAGTACCACATACAACAAAACAACTTCCTTTATAGTTGAAAAAGTTTTCTTCAAGAATCAGAACAGGGGACTCCAATACTGTCATGTGCTTAAGCACAATTCTCATATTATGCATTCCTACAAACTCTCTATATGAAGTTAAGAAAAAATTTCAATTAAGTGAAGCATATCAACCTTTCCTCTACAGGCCAGACATATGCAAGCTTTGGCCCAAAAGTATTGGTGTGTTAACTGGATGGGCTATTCTTAATTGGGTGAGGATGATCCCTCTTCTACAATTCAGAATCTCTGAGCCCATCAACTGCTCTTGCTTAGTAGAAGTTTTTTTAAATATTTTTTATTGAATTTCCTGCATCAGAGGGCTGGATCACAATTGCCAAGTCCAAAGATGTTCTACAGAGCATAACAAGAGGATTCACAGCAGTCTCAGACAGCAAAATTCAAATTATAAAGAGTAGAAATATGCTATACCTCCGTCAACCACAAATTTATTTTTGTAAATCTTTTCAGGTCCAAATGGCATTAGTGTAGAACTTCCAAATTGTTCATACATATAAACAAATTTAAACATTACGAATGTTTTATTATGATACTTACATTTGATTGTGCTAGATCTTCTTTTTCTTTTTCAGCAATTCCCAAGCGCTGGCGCAATATACTAGTTTCATACTGTTGGTCTTGTAGTTGGGTTAATATATCGGCCCTTTCCTCAATCAGCCTATTCGCTTGGGCCTGACTAGTTCTAATTTTTTTACGTAGCTCTTTGTTTATTGTTGAGAGCCTATCTACTTGATCTAATAGCTAAAAAGAAAAAGTTTAAAAATTGTAAAGAATTTTCTAATTGCACTGAACAGTTCTTGCTAAAACAAAATAATTTGTCAGGAAAATTAACAGAAGGTTAAGAAAATTAAGGAGAAGTCTTAGACACTATACGACATACAGCCAAGGCTAGAAAAACTGGGTCACAAAAACCCGTAGGTATATGTATTGTAAATGGTTTTATACAAATCCTCAAAAAGGGGTTCCATACTTAAATGGTATAAGACTGAAGAGCCTCCAGCCATCTGACTTTCCTTCCGAGATACAGTTAGCGTGTGGAAAATCTTAGACAGGCTCCAACTATCTTCCAAGCTAAGATCCATGCAATCGACTCTGTGCATAGGAGTTGGTAAGAAGAAAATGAAAGGATCTACACACTTTCAGACAGTCAGGGAGCTATAAAGACTCTAACTGGAAAAACTAGTCTTGGAGTACCTAAATTGCCTGATGGTCCTAGGAAAGCTCAACAAGGTATTAGAAGGAAAGAAATTGGAAAAACTTAAGCAATGGATGAAAGCACCAGGTTTTATAAGGCCAGCTAAGAAATTCAAAATCTCTCACAAAACAAAAGGCGAAATAAATCCTCTATCTTTCAGCAAGTACATTTGAGAAAAATTATAGACTTCTATATCAGCCACTCTTAATTACCACATAAAGAAAATGGGCTAAGCTGAGTCAACTCAGTCAAGAGAAATCAGACATCAGCATGTATCCTTTCTGGATGTCAAGCATTAGCCCCGTATACAGTATAGCCGCTTCAGTAAGACAATTTTCAAAACAAAAAAAAAGTGCGCAAAGAGGCATCTAGAAAAGTGTTTAGTTTTGCGGGAAAAATCATAGAATGGTCTAATTCAGAGTAGAATCATAAGTGGATAAAAAGTAGGAAACAAACAAAAAACAAAAGGTTTACTCACACTATCAACTTCGGATGCTTTGGCATTAACCTCACGTTCTTTCATTTTCAATTGCTCGCGCAATTTTTCATTAGATGCTATAGACTTTTGTAATACAGCAATGTCAAGTTCAGGGCTTAAAGGATGTGCTGAAAAAAAAGACAATGTAGTCTATTATTTAATTTATAAAAAATTGTATTCATATAAGAATGGCATTAGATTTCATGTTAAGCACTATACTGGGTGTTGAACCTGCAGTTTAGTCTTTTTCAACATCCTGGTCTATCCTGGTTTATGTATCTTCACTGGGTACCTTTTTTTTTAAATTAGTTTAAACATGCACAATTAATTACTATATATGTAAGTCCTAATTTACTTGATACACTTTGGAAAAGAAACAGAAACCAGAATATTATTACGAAAACATCCAAGTTTTGGAAATTGGATATCTTACAATTATTTACAGAAGGGCTGTCTTGTTTCTCTGCAAGTGATTTTATAAGCTTTCTGTTCTCTTCCTGAAGCCTGTTAATAATTTGAACCATTTCGTGCGATTCTTCCCTCCAGTGTTCTTCAATTTGTTCCAATTCCTTTGAAATACAAAAAAATTTTGTTATTACTTAGAAGTTAACATATAATTGCAGCAGTACACAAACTTATTAAATATTTCCATACAAATCAGCCTGGAACCTGGGTCAGCGCCAGAGTCAGAGTCAGTCAGAACCTGAGTCAATATCAGTTGGGATGAAGACAGATGCAGAAACTGAGAGACAATGACATTCAGTGTCAGTTGAGATGCAATCGGATTCAGTTTGAACCTGAGCCACTGTCAGTTGACATGGAGTCAGAGATAGTCAGAACATGTATCAGTGTGAGTTGAGATGAAGTCAGATTTAGGGTCTGAGTCACTCAGAACATGGGTAGTGTCAGCTGGGATGGTTTCAGATTCAGAGTAAGTGTCAGTTGAGATGGAGTCAGATTCAGAGTCAGTCAGATCCTGAGCCAATGTCGGTAGAGATGTAGTCAGATTTATAGTCAGTCAGTCATAACTGAGTCAGTTTCGATTAGATGGAGTCAAGTCAGTCAGAACCTTAGTCAGTGTCAGACCCTTCTCTTCATTCCACCCTCACAAAAAAGCACAAACTTGTGAAGGGAGATGACCGACCTAACTTGGGAAAGGAAAATGGAGTGAAAAGTGACTAAGCTGAGTCAACTCAGTCAAGAGAAATCAGACATCAGCATGTATCCTTTCTGGATAGATCAGCACTAGCCCCGTATACAGTATAGCCGCTTCAGTAAGACAATTTTCAAAACAAAAAAAAAAGTGCGCAAAGAGGCATCTAGAAAAGTGTTTAGTTTTGCGGGAAAAATCATAATGGACTCCATTCTACAGTGGTACTGCAGAGCAATTAGAACAAGAGACATATGCTGTAGTTCCTTGTCACCTTGTCAGGGCACATGCGCTGATTGATACCCCCTCAATCGAAAGTTAGCCTCAGAGGGATGCAAGTCTCCTGGAGAAGTATGACCAAATTTCACCATTATAAGTAGAATATACAAGTGACTTCAGACCCAGATGCAATCTCTAGAAAAACACTTCGGCAAAACCTTAGGGAGGGCAGGGATGACGCTGGGAATGATACTCGAGCTGGGCAATCGGCCTACTCTGCCCTGGGCCCTCCTGGCCATACTCATCCGGGAAAATCTCCCTGTGTTAGCTAAGTCATCTACCCCGATTTTGTGCTATGTATTGTAAGGGTGTGTTCACTTGGTGGTTGCTCCCGCCGCACTGTAGCATTTACACGGCAGAATTGTATGCGATTTGGCGCGCCCTTGTGGTGATTGGAGACAATGTGTTCTGCCTACCTAGGCTGCACAAACTCCCTCAGCAAGGTTACTGCTGTTCATGACAGGTTTTCCATCGACCCTCTCCTACTGCTGTTGTTGGAGAGAAAACATGAACTGTTGTTTCTCAACAAGCCAGTGGTTGTTGTCTGAGTACCAGGACACATAGGTCTAGAGGATAAAGGGAGGGAAAGCTAAGGCCAGGATGTCCCAACCTCCAGAGTTAACCCCAGCGATCCAGCCCTCTGACACTAAGAATGCAATAAATACATCAATGGGCTGGATTCTTGGAGGAAACGGGGTTATTCTATATGCCTAAATGCCTATGCCTAACCTGTGTCGAGAATGAACATACTTATTAGCATAAATGTGTGATATAAGAGGGTTGATGGTGTAATATCAAGTACCCCATTGACCCTCAATTAGGTTAATTGTATAATATGCGTAAAGGGTGGTGGAATATCGAGTACTCCACCACCCTAATTGAATGAATGGTAGTAAATAGGAGTTAATGTATTTAATAATGAACATGAGTACAAATGGGTTTGAACTGCATACAATGGGTGCTGAATTGACCTAGCTGTTGACAGCACCCCCCCCCAACCGAAACAACATCGGTGACTGGACGGATAAAACTTTCTCTCTCTCACTCTCTCCCTCCCTCTCTTCCTCACTCCTTCTCTCTCTCTGTCATTCTTACTAACAAAAAACTGATAGTATGCATGTCTTCTAATAGACTTAGTTTTGTGTATGTGATATTAATAAATTGTTGCGTTGTAATTTATTTTGTACTTATGTATTTTTTAACACCTCTGTAATCCGAATTTTTCTTCTTCTATCAATGAGAGAGCCACTATATTTGCATTTATTCTCTAAATGCAGAAAAACGCATAGAGCAATGCCAAATACCTTTTTATCTGAGATGAGATCTAATTATGGAGGGGAAAACAAAAAGTCCTTTGCTAATAAGTGTACAGATTGTTAGCAGAAAAAAGAAAAGTTGGCTAACGTTTTCGTTAAACATAGGTTAAACCTCGGTATGAAAAAAATATTTTCAAATGTTAAATGCTAAAGCCTTGAAAGGTCACAAAAGGTGTACCAGGTCATCCATCCACTTTGTTGCGACCGATCGACATCGAATTATCCCGTAGAATCTTTGATAAACAATGACTAATGCCAATGATAATAATGAAAATGCCTTTATTGATTATTCTCTTCTAAATACTCTACTTAAATACAGAACTACTTTCACAATTTTTTTAGACCAAATATTCAAAGAGTATGAAAACAATCCGGTATGTTACTAGGCGTTTAATGTCAATATAACTGCAGAAAATCTATACCATAGTTGTCCATAAATTTTACCTATATTTCAGGTACTTCCTGAAAAAATAATCTACCCTTGACAGAGAAAAAACAACGGTAATCAGACGAAGCAACAAAGATGAAAGCAGGGTAATGGAAGATACAAACTTATATTTTTACTATCTTTATATTATTCCCACACTTCTTTGACCATTTTAAAACTATAAAATCAACAGACGAGAAGAAAATAGTATAACTGAAAAGAACTAAACAAAATATTAAATTCATAATAAACAGATGAATATCAAATACCTATAACCAACAGCTAACAGGTAAAACCATCAGTTCACTGAATTCACACTTTCACTCTGATGAAGGTTCAATTTTTATGAGGCTTATTTTTGTTAAGAAATAAACGAGAAAAGTCTGATTTAATGCAACTTAGACAGGAGAAGATCGTAGTCAAATTTCACAATGTCAGGATTTTAATATGGGCTTTGAGAGACGCAAACTTTGCGAATGCTGTCTAATGAGAACTGCAAGCATGTGCAAAAAATGTATTTTGTGTTTAAAACTGCTTTACACTCCATAAAGCTCGATACAGTTAAAAAAATCTATCTTCCTTTGTATAGACTTGTGGAAGCAAAAGTTTATTTTAAAAAAAAAAACCTTCACCAATAAAAAAGTCTTTTTCTTCCAAAAAGATACTAAAATCCAAAGTTATGTATTTTTCATTTGTTGTTCAGTGGTGGCAATTTCAAATCCTAGAATAATGTAACCTATCTTCTACAGTGATAATTACACCCAGATTATGCCCTTTACTTTTTGCATTTTTTGTAAAGGATGGTTCTCCCCCTCCCCCACACACATCGTTATTATTTCTGGTATGTCCTTTATTCTACCTTAAAGGTAGTAATATTTCATCTAAGAATTTGAGTTGATATACGCTTTCTATACACAAAAATACCGCTATATACAATTTTTTGGGGAAAAAAATACTTAAAATTTTCACTTTACTAATGCCTTTGATTTTTTCGATAATCACCAAAAGCATTTCGATTTGCTTTGATCACCAAAGCATTAAGACTCCACTGATTTGCAGGAATTTTACAGTAGTATACAACCCTGTAAACTATATGTAATCACATAAAGTTTGTCTCCGTTGAGAGATAATGATTTTTGTTTTATTTACACAGACATCACTCAAAATTTGANACGAGAGAGAGAGAGAGAGAGAGAGAGAGAGAGAGAGAGAGAGAGAGAGTGTGTGTGAATGAGTGAGTTAGTGAGTGACAGTGAGAGAGAGGGTAAGCGAGAGAAAGACTAAGAGGGTGAAAGTGAGTGAAGGACAGAAATGAATGAATGAATGGGTGAGTGAGTGATTGAGAAAAAGTAAATGTGTGAGTCAATTGTAAAAGAAAAGTTTATTTAGCATCTAGCCATAATACAATAGCATGGGATTGGTAGATTTGAAATACATCATTTATGAGCGAGTGATGTAGCAAAGAAGGCAAATATTTTTTTTTTCTTTTTAGCAAGAAGCAAAGTTGATATTCGCTGCACCCCAATAAACCCCTGAATACAAATTTTGAGGGGGAAAATTTGTTGTTGTCTTGTTACAAAAAATTTGTATTCGCAGTCCTCAATGGCTCTATTTTTTTTCTCTCAAAAATCACAATATTAGCAATAATTCATGAAACACCTACACTGAACTACAGGGGTTTGGAACTGTATAAACTATAAAATAAAACGTTTAAGGAATTCTAGTTTATTTATTTCTTACTTTTTTCACTTGTAAAGACATAAAAGCCAAACTCCATTGACATAGGCTGAAAGAAGAGAAATTCAGCTTTTCAACGATTGTTATAACCCATTATACTTAGTGGATTGATTGACCAAATTACTTCTTTCAATTAAATTAATATTTTTATTCAGTAAAGTCTTGGTTGAAATGAAATATCTAGTGTCACGAGCGGGATTCGAACCCTCGACCTTCGGCTCGAAAATTCAAAAGATAGTTATAATGTTGGATAAAATCTAAAGGAGTTATTCATTTTTAAATGGAACAACGGAAATCAGCGAGAATAAATAGTGTATCCGGCTAATCGAGCCCCACCCAAAACGTCTATTTTTTGTTTGATATAAAAATTCGTATTTATGGGCTTTGAAGAGTGCATAAAATGAAACCGAATCTTTTTTTAATTTGTTTGGCCTACTTTATTGAAAGCGCCTTTCCGTTTTTGGAACTTATTTAGTATCATTAAGTACAATCCTGCAAATTATTTCCTTATCCTACATTTAAAAAAATAGACTGATATATAATAATAGCCTTAAGTGGTAATTCAACAGACAATGGTTCTTATCAATTGGCCTTATTTTAGGCTTCGAAGCGTTTGTCTTCAGGCAAGACTAGAGTAGATCTAATCTTGGTCTTTTAAGGGGTTAATTTAACAAACAAAACTAGAGCAAGAGAATTTGAATTTTAAAACCTTAAATATCAAAATGAATTTTATGAGTATTTGATAGGATATGCTAGATAGACAAAGTGAGAAAAGTTTACTTACCCCGAAAGGAATTGGTTCTGCCGGTTGAAAGGAAGACGCACAAATGGCCCAGAGGCGACAGTGCTTCGTTTGTGGTGGTAAATCCAACAGATTTTTCAATAAACTACTACAACTACTAAATTTATACCTCGAATTTCCTCTTGGGTAGTTTACCCCCTGCGGGACAAATTTGTATGAGAATGGTTTTAAGAAGAGGGAAACGTACTTAATCCTAAAATTGCAGGGGCAATGCTTACTCGCCCAATTTCAGCATGGTAGAGGCACAGGGATTGCCAACACGCAAATAGCATTCATTTTGAAAATGAAATAAAGCATTTGTAAAGAAAACCACTATAAATCCCAAAAAAATAAGTGATACGGTTACAACAATGTTCGAATAAAATGGAACAGGGAGCGGAAGCAGGGATTAAAGACCACCGTGTTGATCTTGCGAAACTCTAGGTCCCACATCAATTTTCCAAGGTCACATCGATCCATGCAATAGAACACGAGAATATTTTAAAAAAATGATATTAGAGAATAAACATATTCTCAGACAACCTTCAAATGAAAGGTGTAATTGGATCAAGTACGATGTGGGTGGAATGAACAGGCTGACAAAATAACAAAACCAGGAGAAGACTTCAAACCCGTTGGACCCCGACCGCAATTGACACGATAGAAAACATGCCGAAAACATAAATGAACAAATGGATGGAGAAAGAAATGACGCACCAGATGAATTCACCAGGTGCGAAACAACCAAAAAAGTTTCTCAACATCACGGCCAGGAAAACAAAAATCTACCTTTCTCTCAACATTCAGGAATTTAAGGCTAATAATAGACCTTTATACTGGCCATCGATCATTTAATTACCACCTTAAAATTGGAGGAAACTGAGGCAGAAACGACAACGTTCCCTTGTAGGACGCCGTCTTGTATTGAACTAATAACTTGCTGAAAGAAAAACTATTTTGTTTTGCTATTGTCCTTGATGTTATATAGACTTACGACAAGGTATGGGATGAAGTACTTATCAGTAAACTAAGAGGGATGTCACTAAATGTATGTAGAATTACACCTTACTTAACTGACATTTTAGAGCCAAACAATAAGATCTATTTATGTAAGGTTTTGGTTGAAATGAAAAAGTTAGTGTCACGAGTGGGATTCGAACCCACGACCTTCGGCTAAATACGCCGCTGCTCTAACCATTTGAGCTATCGTGACTTTGATCAAATCGGACACCAACCCCCATTACAACCTACAACCTTTCAAATCCCGCTCGTGACAATAACTTTTTCATTTCAACCAAAACCTTACATAAAAAGGTTAATTAATTGAAAGAAGTAATTTGGTCAATAGACCACGAAATATAATGGAATTAATAAGATGTATATTCAGAACTAAGAAAAGTAAATGCGGGAATGCCCCAAGGGAGCATACTAGGTCCAATACTTTACTTGCTATACACCAATGATTTATGGAAAATTAATGTCGTAAAAATTGCTACGTTCTTCCAACAAAATCAGTGGACAAAAATAGAGAATCAAGGTCTCTCAGGTCAAATCGGTATATAAAACTATCACAGGGACCATATTTCATCTAGGTATGACCTTAGATGCCAAGCTGAGCTGGGCAAAGCACGTGAAAAAGTACATAAGAGGGCTTTTTCGGTAATTGCTTGTTTACGTACAGTGGAGTGCAAAACATCAACATGTGCATCCAAAGGAAACCACCACAAGAAGTCAAAATGAACATAAAACTCGAAGTCAATTAGAAATAAAAATTATTGTACAATGTTGATTCTGTTGGTCTTTAACTATTCAGTCACTAGTGAAAATTTTGTCAGATTCTGACAGAGATCTTACAAATGGGAAATCCCTAGTTAAAAAATAAAAAAATTTCTGTCACGTTTAATATTTCTAATCTTAGTTCGAACGCATGTCAAACATGTTCTGAGAAGTAAATTTAAATACGGTTGGTTTTATCTTTTGTACTTTATTTTCGTTTACGTTGAACTGATCGAAACACTAGCCAAAAGGAGCCAACCTACGTAAAAATCAACACAATCCACTGATGATGACGAGAACCAGATGTTTATAGTGACTCAACTAACAGGAAAAAACCATATTAGCCAGCGTCAGGATTATAAGCAGGGAGTTGCAAGACGCCAACACATATTTCCCCGAATTTTGTCTAAATCTAACGGGAACTAAATTCAAGAGTTAAGTCTTCAAGCCTTCTTCACACTATAAATGTGATAGTAATAATCATAAATTCGACAAATATATAAAATGTTTGTAATTTACAACTACAAAAAAGAGAAAAGTAATGTCAAAATCAACAGGGCGAACAAATCGGACTTGTTGATGCGGTTAGACACAATAAGCCCCCAGAGAAAAGGGAAGATCCAATAGATTCAATTTATAATCCCTTTGACAATTGCGCAATTTTAAATATAATCTACATAAAAGTGACAAGGAAATAATTCAATTCAAAAGCACTAATAAATAGGTAGAATAGAAAAAATCTTAAAAATTAAGTTTTTATCCTTTTCTACAATACTACATTCAAAGTTTTGTCATAATTTCCACCATAGCCCTCCTACAATGAAAATTTGCATGGAAGGTACAGGTTGTGCCAGTTCAAATTGCTCCACCTCGTAACTTCCATGCAAATTTGAATTGGGGGGGGATGGTGAAAATTATAACAACACTTCAAAAGAAAAATACAAAATTGAATAAAAACTCAATTTCAAAAAGTAAAAAATAGCATAAAAAGATTCTTGTGATGCAATGCCATTAAAAAAAAAACATACCAAACAAAATTGTATGGAAAATGTCATTTATTAAAATTCTGTTGTATTTAGTAGGTTTTTGTTTTAAAGTTAGTTTTCAATGTTTTAATTTGTTTATAACATGCACAAATATTTAACGTACATGCAAAACCTGGAAAAAAAAATATCTCCAGAATTTTGTATTGTTTACCATTTGCAATCAACTTTTTATCCCTTTTTATAATTTTCTTTCCAAGTTTTGTCAGAATTTTTCACCATAGCCTAAATTCAAATTTGCTTGGAAGGTAAAGGTTATCCAATTTGAAATTTTCGAAAACAGGTCATTCCACCATCGTATATTAAAATATTTGTTTATGTTTAAACAAGTAAAACATTGAAAACTAAGCAATAATACATTAAAACCAAGACCTACTTAATACCTCATCCTAATCAATTCCATTTTCCATGCAATTTTGTCTAGTGAGTTTTCTTCATTGATGACATTATATCACAAGAATCTATACTATTGATTACTTTTTTTGAATTAAACTGTTTTCTTTATTTTGTAATTTTCCTTTCAAGTTTTGTCAGAATTTTTCACCATAGCCCCCCCCAAATTCAAATTTGGTTGGAAGGTAAAGGTTATCCAATTTGAAATTTTTAAAAACAGGTCATTCCACCAATGTATATTAAAATATTTATTTATGTTTAAACAAGTAAAACAGTGAAAACTAAGCAATAATACATTAAAACCAAAACCTACTTAATACCTCATCCTAATCAATTCCATTTTCCATGCAATTTTGTCTAGTGAGTTTTCTTCATTGATGACATTGTATCACAAGAAGAATATTGATTACTTTTTGAATTAAATTGTTTTCTTTGTTTTGTAATTTTCCTTTAGAATTGTTCACCATAGCCCTACCCTAAAGTCAAATTTGCATGGAAGGTGCAGGTTGTGCAATTTCAATTTTCACAGTTCTTTCCACCAATGCATATTAACTGTTTATTTATGATGGAAAACAAATATTAGGCTTATTTTGAACGAATTGGGTGATATGTATCAACAGGGCGGAACGATACAAATCGTGATGTCATATGTCGGTGGCATATGGTACCGGTTTGGTACAAAAATTCTTGTTATATGTCAAAATCGAGTACCTTTTCGAAACGTTGACGTTCTGCCGCTTTTTCTAATTTGTCCCTCTCCAGCCTGGCGACCACGCTGTCTCTGTCCTGTATTATTTTTTTAAGATTGACGATTTTCACCGTCTGGTCCTCGAGCCTCTCCAACATGGTGACTACCTTGCCCATGATGTTGTTGATCGGATCTGCCCCGTACATGTCAATAATGGGGCGGAATTCTTTGGCGAAGTCGGTGACGATGTCGTAGACGTCCATAACTGAGATTTCGTCGTAATCATCCATTTTGTCACGACTGTCCCAAGCCATGAAACGAAACCCGGCGCCCGACGAGCGGTAAAGGGAAAATAAACCTTCGCGGACCGTCGGGAGAAAGGTTGATAATCAGTTAACTGACGAGAGAAGCCCTTAACACTATATCCGTAGGGCTAGACCGGCTCGACGAGTATAACTACACACGACTCAATACCTGCTTCGCCCCCTTCATCGATTCTCGTCCCTCCCCTCGCAAAAGGGCGCAGACAGTCAACCACCAGCCGACTATAACCTTTCTCTATCAGAATCAGTCATGAAAGAACTGACAAAGTCGATCGTTCATTCATCAAATCAGACAAAATTATCTCGTTATTTACCAAACATATAAATCCGACTTTATTTCAGTTTAATCACGGTAAGTAATTTTTAAAAAAACGTCGTTGCAGTTAACAGGTGAAACGATTCATGAACTAGAACGAACGGAATCGGATCCTGCCTGAATTGGTCTTCGTTCTAGTGAACAGTCCATCTCTTATCGCGCCGTTTCACCTAGTCATCAGTAATTCATGCGCTTCTTCCAAAAGGCATTTTTTATTTTATTTTTTCATTCTTTCTTCGCATAAGAATTTTCTTCTAAGATGCAGTCTGGTGTGATGTAGGTTTCAGAAAAACATTTTCTTTATCGTGCCAACGTTTCGATCTTTATTGAGATCATCTTCAGGGCCTGGGATTTATAAACATTGTTTTCATTTAACAAATACATGTAGGATGTGGAAAAAAGTGAATTTATGCAATGCTAATCTTTTTTAAAAATTCAATCAAAGTATTTCTACTACTACGCAGAAAACAAACACTTTGAGTGAGTAGAAATACTTTGATTGAATATAAAAAATATTTTTTTGCA
Source organism: Cimex lectularius (assembly GCF_000648675.2). NCBI lineage: Eukaryota > Metazoa > Arthropoda > Insecta > Hemiptera > Cimicidae > Cimex > Cimex lectularius. Next base: position 1,149,728 of record NW_019392838.1, on the reverse strand, counting down.
TTGTATAAATTCACTTTTTTCCACATCCTACATGTATTTGTTAAATTTAAACAATGTTTGTAAATCCCAGGCCCTGAAGATGATCTCAATAAAGATCGAAACGTTCGCACACCTACATCACACCAGACCGCATCTCACAATTTCCGAATAATCATCGATTAACGGTCATTAATCACCACACATTTTCTTCTAATATAAAATAATGGAAAAGTCCTCTCTTATTTCTTCAGAAAAATCGACTTTTATCTAAACTAATTAAATGTAAAGTGAACACGAGCTATCGTGACAAGTTGTTAGAGCAGCGGCGTATTGAGTCGTGGGTTAGAATCCCGCTCGTGACACTAACTTTTTCATCTCAACCAAGACCTTACATACGATGAATAATTAATTGAAATAATTAACATGGTCAATTAGACCACTAAACATAAATGGATTTTATCTAAACTTTAATACTGCGATATAAATTGCACAAAAGTGCATAGAGATATTTGTAATTTCTTCGTATTCTATTAATTTTCATTAAATTAACCGATATATTCTTGTTAGTTGGATAAAACAAAATAGACAGTGCAAACCAAAAACAAAAAAATTGTTAATCCTCAATTTTAATACTAATATAATTATAATTTCTCAGAGCGTGGTCTCCCTGGGCTTTAGCACGATTCCGAGAAACTTGAAGTGCCAATAGTAGTGGTATTGGAGTAGTGGTATCCTGGTAGTGGATCTCAGCGCATTACGACGGTAAGGGAGGATAGAAATACTGTCATTGCTGCCCTTTCCAGAATGCCCATCAGATCCTAAATGAAGTACAAGATGTTTTGGCAAGGCCTTTATCAATACAAACGATTCGTAACCGTTGGCCTCACATCGTTTGCCCTTTTGCAGCAACAGCCCGCCACCACAACTCAGGAGAAAATGGTGCGTTATGTTTACTGATGCGTCTCTTTTCTGTCTGTATAGTGCATAAGAAACGAACTCACTCATCTCGAATCATTTGTGTTGATAACTTTTACTAATTCCATGAGCTTTATTTTTAGATAAGTGCTCTCCCATGTTTACTATATACAAAAAAACAGCTAGGGCCTCAAGATTTAACTTTGAAGCATCACCTTGATCACTCTATTTTTTAAAAAGATTTGTCCTTCTCTGTATAATTGAAAGATGCCAAATCGTATAAATTATACTAGCTCCATGAGCTTTATTTTTAGAGGTGTACTCCCCAATGTCCGCAATATACCAAGAAAACAGCAGTGGAGTCAAGATTTCAACTGGAAGAATCCCCTCGATCACTGGAATTTCTTTAGATTTGTTGTTTCTCATACAATTTCTATCGAAGTTTCTCTTGAGAAATTTTGTAGAATGCTCTCTTAAATTTGTTAAATACTGCCATCCATGGTCTGATGATGAGCGATCTACAAATACTCAAGTGGTTTGGCTAACATTTCTAGAAAAGACCCCAACTGCTTCAAAACTTCGCGTTCCAGCTCATTCAATTTACGCACTTTATGTCAAAGTGGTGCAATATTTAATAAGGCAACCAGAGGTTTTTTAATTAAGAAGCTTGACTTGAATCATTTTATTCTTTTGAGTGAGTATCGGGGGTTCCATGTCTTTTGTCGATGTAAAGTCCCAAATAGTGGGCATTTGTTGCTGGTAGAGGAACAGAGTTGTAGTAGAACTAAAAAGAGTTGATTTGGTTTCGTTGAGCTTGATCCTCCATTTCTAGAACCTTCCAAACAGAAATGGTCTTGGAGGTTTCTTAAGGTCTGGGTCAGCTAAAAGTATCGCTATAAATTTAGAGTATTTTAACGATGCCTTCGAACACGTGTGTCACTCCACTCATTGCTTATCAATTTCACATTATTTTACACTCAAGCCGTTTTCCTCCGCAAATTTTCTGTTATTGCTTGTTTCTATTAATCGAAAGTTTTATTGGTTCAATCTAGATTTGTGTGATCAGTTGTTCAGCTTAATTGTTTGTACATGGGAGAGATTCGCTTCAGACTATCCCCTAATAACCAATTAATCTTCACTGCAAACTTTCCGTCTGCACTTTATAAAAACATCAATTACATTTATCTACCTATGATATTGTAAACAATCTTACAGCCACGCAATTAATTTTTTGTTCTTTAATCGTACGAGTCACGTGCTTTATCTGTTTTCTTAACGATATTTCCCAAAACATTATTATTTTATTGGCCGATTCATCGCTGTTAACGTACAGTAACACTAGCTCAAACGAAATCGTGATCAATTAAAATAAATAATTGGATAAACAATAAAAAACATGAACTTGGTATCGATCAGTTAATATTGGTACGTCCGATCTCGCTGTAGGTCAGTAGTTAATAGTGAATGAGAAAATCGTAAACGTACAGATCCAAGGCAAAAAACGAATTATTGTTGCAAATAATTATTGCTAGGCGTGTTAGGGCTAGAATGGTTGTATGACTGCTGACTGGACACTGCATACGCCTGAGGCACATATAACTCGAAGCACCAGAAACAAGCTGTGCAGTTATTGCCCAGAGAAGGATCAGCGGAACATGTTCTCCTTGGAGAGGAAAATCAAACTTAAAAGTACGGGAGTCTTTGACGAAGTTTTGGGGTCTGATAAAAAGCCGTAAGCTTATCTCTAGATCTATAGAGAAGAGCTCTAGATAGTAATGGAGATTGCACAATAGACCAATATTGTTTGCGGTGTGTAAGATCGAAAAGATGCCGACTCTTTTTAATCTTAACCTTTAGCAGTAGGGTTGAATGGAGCTTGGTGTAGAACTTGTGGAAGCGAGGAACAGTTCATTTGCAGAAGGAATGTCGAGGTTGTTGTGGATAGTGAGGTTAATGGTGTAGTAAAGACCATCGCAGAAACTATCGGCAGAACTTATAAACCTTGTATGTGTTAAGATTAGAATGATAGTAGGACTGCTAGCTGGGTACTGCAGACACCGGAGGCATATTCATAATTCCGAGTAGCAGAAACAAGCCTGTGCAGATATTGCAAGGAAGAAGCAACAGCTCAACATGAGCAAGGCTCAGGTCAGGTTTAGGTTCCAAGATGCGAAGGCAGCATGAAAAGCCAAGACCTGACGGATACCTTGACAAAGCTTTTCTATTATGCCCAGACGCTATTTTTAGTTATTATAATTACCATTCTAAGCTGCACACCCAGACTACCACAACAAAACATATATATGCACGATGAGGACAAAAATCGATTGACTTCTTTCTATGGGATAAATATCCTTTTCTTTAAGTCATTGGGAGTATCTGATTCCAATGGGTACATCAAGATGCCAATAGATACATGGCTCTACACGAATTTGAATCAGTAAATTCCGAGTATCGCTTCTACACTTCCTTTCCATGGGTTTTGTTTGTACCCTTCACACCCGAAGCTGATATGGGTGGCTGTTTCTTCCTCGTTATTGCATAACCTACAAATGGGGTCAACGTTGAATATAGCCATGTTATGTATTTGTTTCTCAGATGCCAGTGACCAGTCGTCCTATCGTTCTTCGGCGTTTATACCTCCCTAACTTTAGCAATGAGTTTGCCAGTCTTGCTGCGGGTTGTTTTAGTATATATTTTGTGTCTGTCGCCCCTAGAGTTTATACACTTCTACTTTTGTCTTTTTTCTGTAATGGAGGGTTTTGTATTTGTTTTTGTTTTCCCAAGAATAGGTTCAGGGCCCATATAAGGTCTTGCAGATCCCCCTTTGACCAGTGTGTCCGCTTTTTCGTTACCCAAAGTTTCCTTGTGTCTTGGTACCCAAGATATCATCAGGTGTTTCCTCAGGTTTTGGAGATTTTGAATGCATTCACTGACTATTTTTGGAACGATATTTTGCATATTAATACTTTAATAGCTGCTTGGCTATCCGATGTTATGAGGTTCTTTTGCCAGTGTAACCTCTTTTATGATTGCACAAACGTTGGTGGTATGTATTTCAGCTTGAAAGACCGAGGTGTAATGTCCTAATGAGTTTGATTGGTTCAGAAGGCTAAGAAGAGACCTATTATACTTTCGGCCGGCTAAAGTCTAAATGATTCTAACTTGTTGAAATTTAAAAACACTCCGTCCCTATCACATTAGAATAGATTGTAAAAGAAAGATTAACTTCGTTTATTTTTGGATAAAGCCAATATCATTTTTAAAAAATTATTTCCCTTCTCAAGATAGTGTTGCCCAGTGTTACAACGTTATTTAACGCGCTATCTTAAGAGGGAAAGATAATTTTTTAACGTGGAAATTCAGACAACATTCCATAAAAAAAAAAATTTTGTCTAGTCGAAAGGCAATTCGAGAAACATTTTTTTAAATAATTAAGTAATCTATTTGAAGCCTGTAATATCAAAGTACATATTAAGGGTGAGGAGGTCTCAAGGCTATCGTCGTTTAAGGCGACATGGCGGGTTCTCAGGATGGGAAAGTTTAGATAAGTCTGGACAGTAGGGTTAAGATGTATCGAGAACTTGGTTGGGAACTTTTAGAAGCGTTGACAAAAGGAATGTCGAGGTCGTTGAGGAGTAATAAGAACCATCACAGAAACTATCGGCAGAACTGCTAACCCCAGGAAGTGTTGTTAGTAGGACTTCTGATTGGAGACTGCAAACTCCGGAGGCATACTCGGAGTGTCAGAACAAGCCTATGCAGATATTACCAGGAAGAAGAAACAGCGGATGATCTCCTTTTGTAGGAAACCAAGCCTTAGGTTCTGTTAAAAAAAACCTCAAGCTTAACGACGGTATCTAGATAATAATGGAGATTGCACAATAGACCAATATTGGTTGCGGTGCATAAGGTCGAAAAGATGCCAACTCTTTCTAATCTTAATCTTTAGCAGTAGGGTTGAATGGAGCTTGGTGTGGAACTAGTGGAAGCGAGGATCAGTTCATTGACAAAAGGAATCTTGAGGTCGTTGTAAATAGTGAGATTAATGAGTTGAGTTGGATCCTAAAATTTCGTAGACGTCCAGGATATGTTGTTGTCTCTTAAGTCTTGTAAGGAAATTCCACATCACTCTGTTGTCTAGGTATAGTCCTAAGTATCTGACTTGAGTGGAAGTTGGTAGCTCCTTGCTGCAGTTCATGTAAGGTACACTGTGAACATTTTTCCTAATTCAGTCATGTCCTCCATTTTTGGCAGCAGTTTTTGATAAGGTATGTTAAGGATGTTAGAGGTTGCTTGGATGGGATTTGTGTTAGAAGACCGAATTGTGCGTCGTCTGCATCGTGTTTGGATGTATAGAAAAGTCAACAGTGTTAATGGTATGCAGGATGGGATCAAGAATGCACCCTTATGGGACGCCGGGAATCGGTCTGATATCTAACATGAGTATTTGTTGCTCACTCTGAAGCAGCCGTCAGTTAAATAGGATTCCAGGTTAACCTAAGTAAGCAAAATTTTCCAAATGCAGCAAATCTCCAAAATTTATATATTCACTCTATTTCGGTATTAACATTACTTCCAGAGCAATTTTATATGATAGTTTAATAACCGGATCTCTGGAGTTTGTCGATTGATAAATCAGTTATTTGAACGTCCCTGATCATCCTAATCCGCCTATTCGCCTGTCGAGCCTAGCATTTGGAGAAGAATGTGTAATTTACACGTCAACCTTTCTTGAATCGAGGCTATTGACCAAAATAGACTCCTCTCTTCGACAGAATTGAACTTTGAGATTCAAGTATCACGTAAGACTATAAATTACACTGTATCACATGATCAAAATAAATTGTACAAGTTTAAAAATAAAATACAACATATTTTCATTCTTAGACCAACGCAGTAAAACAATTTTATCATCTCGAATTAACTACTTATCTAGCCCCAAATTCGAGTAATAAATTTAAGCCATGTTGATTTTTTTTTACTAAAGAATAAATAAATTACTGTTTACTTTATGCTTTTACAGTTTACTTGTAAAAAGATAAGATCGGCATTCATTTATCGGTTAAAATTGCATTTTTCAATTTTAAATTGTTTTGGATCACAGAAGACTTCGGAAAGAGCAGCTTACCCTCAGGTATGAGGCGGGGTTCTTCGCCAAACCGGGACATGAACTTTAGGTTGAGATTCTTAGATGCCAGGACAGCAGAATATACGCCTTCTGACCCGGACGCGACCCCTGGAAATACTCTATGGGAAAACACTGGGTACTCGAGCTGGGCAACCGGCCGACCCCGCCCTGGGTCCTTCCGGCTTTTCTCGTCCAAATCGTCTATTCCATCTTTCTATTACCTAGCTAAGTTATTGGAACATAGATCGAGGTATGCCGGTTTTCGTCTCATCTTTAAAGAGGATCTAAAACTAGCGCGATTTGGCACTTGCTTGGGGTAATTCGAGACGATGCGATAACCATTTGCGACCATCATGTAGAATAACTGTGCTCCTCCACTATTAGCACACTGTGGCCCTTCTTAGGGTAGTTGTGAAGCTGTTGAGCACCGAGACTTTTGGGCTGTGTGTAGTGCACTGTCGATGAGCCTGATGATGGATGAGAGAAGCTTGTGTTGATGTCGAGAACGCAGGGCCTCGGCCAACTCGGCTGTCAAGTAAGCGATAAGTCTTTGCTGTTGACAGGACCCTGCTACTTTTGTGTTGGCTGGTTACTCTATTAGTGGATGTGAAAACTTGTCGTCGAATCTGTCCTCTGACTTAAGGCTTTTTTGGATAGTTCACCAATCCAAACGGCAAGCAACGAAAACCTAATGATTAATTTTTAGTGGGGTGGCTAAGTCCGATTATTGCTTCTTTTAGGGTTAATTTTTTTTATTCCTTTTAGTAGCAACCTATCGATAAATATCTCTTGATATCCATTATTTTTAGTTAAGGTTTTAATTGTTTGTAATTCTTTTTATAAATAGCAGTGTTAATGAGATACCTGTGCTGATGTCCAGAACGGATGACCTCGGGCAGCTGTTAGCCAATTCGGCAGTTGAGTAAGCGATAATTGTGAGCTGTTACTTTTGTGTTGGCTGATTGCTCCATTAGTGGCTGTGAAAATTTGTCGAGAATCTGACCTGATGCATGTTCATTGACTGCTGGGTGCCGGAAGAATTGTAGTCATTCTTTGTGGGGTTTAGGAAACCACCAAGGAAGGTAGTCACCACATAGTATTTTGCGTCCTTCAGGTAGGAGCCCCCCGCTGTTCTTCCATCGGAGAAATTCATTTTGGAAGGAGGGTCGGGACCAAATTAAGGATCGCTGAGAACCGATTCCGCCCCAGACCTTCCATTGATGAGTGCAGAGTCAATTTTTTTCAATTGCAGTCACCGGCCCCCTTAGGTGTCATTAAAAAAGTCCAAAGGCAACGGTGGGAATCGAACCTACACCGCGGGATCTACTAGCCGTGAGTCTGACGCCTTAACCACTCGGCGGTTCCCTTCCTCCACTATTAGTACACCATGGCCTTTCTCACGATCGTTGTGGAGCTGAAGAGCGCCGATGCTCTTGGCTGTGTGCAGGGTCTCTAGCAGTTATGAGTTAAGTTGGCTGTTAAATGAGCTGTACTACCTGTTGATACGATCCTGGAGATCAGAATCGAAGTAGTGTGACCTCTCATCCGATTGATACCCTGTTTAAATAGAGATGGAGTACGGTTCATTAAACCGATCGGCACTTAATCACTTCACTGGGTCCGTCTATTCCCGCTGGTTTACCAGTGTTTCGGTTTCACGCTACCATCCGTGAGGTTCAGCAAAGTGATCAGTGACATTCGTTCAACATGTGTTCATGTTCGTTCATAAAGTTAAAATAAATCAAATTTGTTAAAAAAATTTAAATGTGGTTACTTTTTGAATAGTTTGTCCTTTGTGTTTTCTTCAAATGTGCTTTATGTAACGGCATCAACGAGCAAATATACACTAAATTGTTTGTAATTTGTCAATGTTTGAACTTCTCGAAATCCCATTTGTTGAAGACTGCAGAGCGTGCTGTGGTCGCTCCTTTGTCTAAAAAGACCATGAGTTCAAACCGATCCCCAGTTGGGAACCTCCGCTCCTTCTGTCAGCTGGCTCGATTTTGAAACAAGGAAGGATTAATGAAACAACAAAATTAATTAATTTCTATTTAATTTAATTCCACCGTCGGCGATATGAAAAAGGTGAATTATTAATTTTTCTTCCTTGCTTTCCTTTGATTCTGTTTCGTTTTTCTGGCCCTCTTCAATTGAATTAGCCAGCGTTGTTTTGATTTTGATAAAAAGATAGTGTAAATATTTGTTTTCAAATGGCAAGGTTTCTTTAGAAATCTTTCTAGAAAAAAAGATTTATTCTGACTGTTACATAAAAATTCAGATTTATATTTATACAATATTCTTGTATCTATAAAAAAAAGAGTTGCTTTCCTAAAAAATTTCGAAAACAACGAATACAAAATATTTACAGAGATTCAAGCATGATAAGGCTATTCAAAGATGCCTGTTAAAAATATAAAAAAATTTAAAATAATATGTAAATTAAACTGAATAGAAAATTAAAAATCGTCTGTGTAACATTAATTAATCAAAGAGATGGGACAGTTTAGTAGTCGCACCATCTTAAAGCACAAATGTACTTGCATGTCTGTAATTATTACCTACCACTAAACAGATGTAGGTGTATTTTTTCGGTTTTGTCAAATGTCTTACTAAAGATTTCAGTTACCCCTTTGCTATTAAAATGTTATGTTACTGTCTGCAGTCATCTTGAGTATGCTAGTACTGTCTGGGATCCATTTCTTAAAAATGAGATTAATCTGGTTGAATTTATCCAGTGTACAGCTACTAGATGTCTTTTAAATTTTGGCAAGTACTCATCTAGCCATCTACTATGTTACTTGGTGCTGACAGCCCCCGGAGGGTGGCCCCTCCCGAGCCAGCTTGGCTGCCAAGGCCAGCGAGCATTTGTTGCTTCATTTGAAATCTGAAAATAGTCCGTATCTGTCCTCTTTCTAATTATATTTGTGTGAGCGAAATTTTGTATTTTAACTTTTGGCCTTGTACTATTGTACATCTAGCCATACATGTTGCTTGGTGCTGATGCCAGAGGGTGGTCCCTGCCGAGGCAGCTCGTCTCCCAATACTGGCCAACAGACACTAGAAGAGCCAAAAGTATTGGAACTATATACAATGAAATAACCCTGTTTCCTCTAAGGATCGGAACAGGGACTCCAATAGAATTCTCTTGAAACAATTGGCATCTTATATGAGGCCCCCATTTGCACACTTCTGGGTGTATTTTTTTCCTTTCCTGAAAAAATTAATTTACCTGAAGTACTCGGGTTGTGCTTCATTTGAAACACGAAAATAGTCAGTATCTGTCCTCTTTCTAATTATATTTGTGTGAGCGAAATTTTGTCTGTTAAATTTTGGCCTTGTGCTAGTGTACATCTGGCCATCTAAGTTGCTTGGTGCTGTTGGCACCCAGAGAACGGCCCCTGCTGAGCCAGCTTGGCTCCTGAGACCAGCCAACTAGAGATCACAAAAATATTGATACTATATACAATGAAATATCCTTATAACAAAGGCGTTATTAGCCTGTTTTTAGTGGTTGTATTTCTTCTACAGTTACGTTGCACACCCCAAAGCATTTTCTCCTGCTGATAAATGTAGCATAATAGACTTTTTGTGTTACATTCCTCAATGGTGCAGTCAGCAGTAGAAATCGTGTTAGGATTTGGAATCTCTTCTTGCTTCCTTTTATGCATTTTATTGTTTCTTCTTTATAAATCTCACCAGGAAGTTTTTCGATTGAGCCGAGTGAGTGAATTCCATCGTTTCCTCACTTGCACCATTTCTTTTTTCCTAAGATGCTTGTTGATAGTACGGATACTACAAAATGTTCTGAACCTGTCAGCAGTTTTAGTGGTAGTATGCCTTATATGTCTGTTAATAGATGCGTTAGGGATTTCTCTGCCTCTTCATCTTCTTCATAAAATCTGCATGTACCGTGTTGGTTAATACAAATCTTTCTCAAGTACCTATTCAGTCCACAGTGCCTCACTTCCACCACGTCTTCTTGCCTAAGATGCTCATTGATAGTGTGGATCCCTGTACCACAAAATGGTTCAGGACCTATCAGCCGTGCAGCAGCCCATTTTCTTACAAGGGCATCCACTGTCTCGTTCTTCTCTACTCTTGCGTATCCTAGGACCTAGTAGAGTGTAACCTTGTAATAGTGCTTTGCCAACATAATCTGTTGAGTTTAGTTTTGCAATTCAGCACTATTTTTTAACAAGGGTATTTTGACTATAAGGTTATATGAACCCTCAGGCTGCCATTGTTTTTGAAAATAAGCCCATTTGTAAGTATGTCGGGTTCGAATGCAGGGGCACAGGACTCAAACCCGGAACCTTTACTTTACAATGATGAGCGCCGTATCAACGCCTAAACCGTTGTAGTCACCGATGCCCCTAGCACCATGTTTGAGCTAATAATGTTTGACTTAGTGCTTTGATGGCTGCCTGGCTATCCAACATTTTCGCTATGTGCTTGTTTTTGTATCCCCTAGTCAAATTGAATTAAATACATCTACCAATTGTGTGGATTTTATGTTTGTATTACTGTTACCACTATGGGCTCTAATTATTTGATTTTGGTGTTTGTTTCCTTTTTCCCACTCCTTTTTTATACTTTGGATTTTCAATTCAATTCAAATATCTTGTTCAAGTCGCCTCCTATGAGACCTAAGTGTCGGATATTCTTTTATTGGGAACTTCTTGTCTCTAAATTGAATTTTTAATCCTGTTGGAAATTCTTCTTTGTTGGTGTTAATAATAGTTTTCTTTGCTGTCCTTGTTATCATTGGTGGAGGTGGATTAATTGTAATGTTTTCTCCATACCTCTGAGGGACATGCTCTCATTGCTCTGGTGCTACAAATGCATGTGAATCTCTGTATTTTTGTGAGCTCTTGTATGGCTTTATCGGCATTGTATGTGAGAAACCCATCCAGGATTTGTGATCTATATCCCCAGTTTTTACCTCCTATTCGCACACTATTTGGAAGGATTTCCCCCTTGAGCATCTATTGTATCTGATCTCTACTAATTGTTTTGCTGGAACATTTTCGTTTCTTTAATGAAGCACAGAATTCTCAGGGGTATGGTATCAAGGTATTTGCTCAAATCTTTCCTAGGTCTCATAGCTAACCTGGGACCTACCTTAGTGTAAGGTTGTAGATCAGTTTGCTAGGGTATTCAGGTAGTTCCAGGCTAGTTTTGTTTTAATCTCATAGGCTTGGAGAGTCTTGAGAGCTGCTTTGCTATCAGATAATATTATTGTTGCACCCTTGAGATTTTTTGTTTTATTCCTTGCCTATGTGTTTCTATGGCCAGCAATTATTCTTGAAAGAAATGGCATAGGTACAATATGTTATACAATTTGGCATCTTTCAATGATACAGAAAGAAGCAAAACTCTTAAACAATTTCCAGTGATTTAGGGTATTCTTCAAGGTAAAATCTTGACTTTCCTGCTGTTTTCTTTATGTAAAGCAATATAGGAGTGGCCGAGTGGTTAGGGTGTCCTACTCATATTTGCAATTCTAGCGGTTCTGGCTTCGAATCCTGGCAGACCCCATGGTTGTTTAATTGATAATGTTATAAAAAATGTATTTTAAAGTGGTTTGAACCCACGCCCATTGGGTAATTGGACATTAAGCCCTTTAGATAGACTTTACTCATCTTGAAAGATGATTTTGGTGAGGCTGGGTCACTCCGTGCACATGAGAGAAAGTGTTAAATTTGGTTGTTTTGTTGAAATATAATGACCTCTTGAGCAGGCAAGCGGTCGAGACTTTCATATGTGCCGGGAAATATTCTCTATTACTCTACATGTTCAGTGTTGTGCTGGCGTTATCTACTTGATCTAAGTGCAAACATTCTCTGTCCAAAATAAGAATCTCAATGTTATCATAGTCGCGACAACTAGTTGAAAGTAATATAAGTGTTTCCATTGTTTTCTATTTAGCATTTATCTTCAGACAGTTAATCGGAATTGGTTCTTTTCCTAAGAATTGTCTCATTCAATATAAATTTCTTCTAAAAGATAAAATTTTGTAATTCTGCTGAATTATTCGTAAACATGATTCATACTACTGCATTCCAATTAAGGCATTGATTAACATCTCGTTTGGTTATGGTTATTCATTAACATATTAATTTTTATAACTGTTATTCATGCACACATTCAGGTCTGGTTTTGCAAAACAGCCTTATAGGGTGTCTGGTATTTGTTTTTAGAGGACACTGCACAGTTGCTGCAGATTACTTGGTTATTATTATTTTTTAAAATTTTATTTGTGTGTTAACAATTGCGTTCTGGTGGTTTAACCTAAAAGATTAACTAACTCTAATATATACAATATTTTGTTCAGTTTCAGGTTCTTTTTAAAAATTTCAAATGATGAATTCTTGGATTAATGGTAGCTTACAAGCCAAAGGGAATGGGATGAAGGTAAAATTCAGTTTTTGATGTTAATAAAAATTTCATTTGTATAATGAATTAAAAAAACTCATTTGAACAAAATTTGTTTTAGGTGAAAACATTTTGAAAGAGAGAGTGAGCTATAAAATTAATTTGAATTTACTATTTAGGTAAGTATTTTGAGTACTGTTTTATTTTGTTATATTTGATTTATGATTTGTTAGATTGTTAAACCAAAACCTGCATTTTAATATGTTTATTTTTGATTTTGAAACCTGGAAATAGTTTGTAGTTTTATTTAATTTAATTTATTTTTTTAACAATTGAAGGTTGAACTCTAGTTTAGAATCGCATGTTCTGTACCTGTTGTTTCAGTGACTTCAAATGTTTAGGTGAATTTTAGGCTGGTTGGTGCCTTTTTTTTTCTTTTTTTTGTTGTATGAAAGTTGAATTCCATTATTTCCAGAGAATGAGAGATATACCATTTTAAAAGGGATATATGGTAATTCCATACAATACTTGTTGGTGCCTTTTAACAATGAGCTTAAAGAAAATTAAAAGACGTTTGTCTCAAACCTTTCGTTTAAGCTATGAAGGGTCCCTAGCCGATTTAGCTGAGCAACTGAACATAGGAGAGAACTCTTCAGAAAATGTGAAATCAAAACGTATGTTGGAAAATTAATTTCATAGCATGCTAATTAGACCTAAGTACATGTTTGCATTTTTGTTTCCATACTGTTAAGTTCAACCATGTCCTTATGTAAATTCTTTGTATTTATTTATTATTATTATTATTATTATTTGGAATGTGTGTTTAAACAATAACCTGCTGAAGATTAAAAATTTATTATTCACATTTGATATGTTATTATATTTATGTGTTTTATTTGTTTGATTTTCTTTTAGGAAAGCCCCCTTTAGATAGAAAACTCTCTTTATCACATTCCAGAATTTTGTTGGACCACCATAATGCATTTCGTAAGTAAATTACTATTTCTATTTCTAGTTTTAAATTTTATTTTCTCCTAGCAATTTAAGAAAACAAATTAAATTCAATGTAATAAATTGCTCAGGATGTATGAACTACACAAGCAAACATTGACAACCAATGAATGAAAAAGAATAGCGTGAAATCAATAGGACATTCTCACTCACTCTTGAATACATTCTTTCTTATTTACATGCCATTCACTCAGTTAAGGTAGTGGAGCATTCAATAAATACTCCTCCATCACTCTTTACACCATAATAAGTAGCCTAATTGGTCGATGGGTACTTAATATTCACCATTGACACATTCATGCTAATAATTACATTCACTTTCATATCAGTACTATATATAGTAAAATGATCAGGTTTCCTCCAAGAATAGAAACAGGGAGAGAAAACTCCAATAGAATTCTCTTGAAATCCAATTCTCTTAAATAATGAGGCCCTCATTTGCACATTTCTGGGTGCATTTTTTTTTGCTTTTCCTAAAAAATAATTAATTTTCTTGAAGTAGTTGGGTTGTGGAAGGAAGTAGGGGCTTCATTTGAAACACGAAAATAGTTGGTATGTGTCCTCTTTCTAATTATATGATTTTTTTCCAAGACTGAAGTTTTATTCTGTTCTATTTTCTTTTGAAATAAATATGATGTAATATTATACCAAAAAAAATTTCTGTGTTAAACAGAAATTATTCAATTATTAGTCGGGTGATGTCGCTGACATTCATCCTCTGTTTTAATATTTTTAGAAGAAATTAATTATATGATTATTTTAGGGGTTTTTCAATGCATATAATAATGCATATATGAGGGGTTTTAGTGCCTATTGTATGCATATTTGAGGGTTTTTTTTATTATACATTTAATATCGCATATTTGAGGGTTTTTTATACATATAATATTGCATATTTGAGGTTTTTTAGTGCATATAATTTGCATATTTGAGGGGTTTTTTAGTGCATATAATGTTGCATAATCGAGGGGTTTTGAGTGCATATTATATGGCATATTTGAGGGTTTTTAGTGCATATAATGTTGCATAATCGAGGGGTTTTGAGTGCGTATTATATGGCATATTTGAGGAGTTTTTAGTGCATATAATATTGCGTATTTGAGTTTTTTTTAGTGTATATTATATGGCATATTTGAGGGGTTTTTAGTGCATATAATGTTGCATAATCGAGGGGTTTTGAGTGCATATAATATTGCATATTTGTGGGTTTTTTAGTGCATATAATGTTGCATAATCGAGGGGTTTTGAGTGCATATTATATGGCATATTTGAGGGGGTTTTTAGTGCATATAATATTGCGTATTTGAGTTTTTTTAGTGTATATTATATGGCATATTTAAAGGTTTTTCAATGCATATTATATGCCATACTTGAGGATTTATTGCACATAAATCTGGTTTATAAGAATGTCATTTGAATTCCACATGAACAAGTGATTTCAATTATTATGAGGTAGTCTATGTTTGTTGTCTTTATATCCAGCCTCATTACAACCTTAAGTACTGTGTTAATTTATCAAACAATAAGCCAAATTTATTTGAAAAATATATTTAATTTAAGAATTTATTGTACACATTTGTTTATTTTAACTTGTTTTATTTATTGACTTTATACAAGTATCATTATCAATAATAAAATGGGTGTGCTGGTGGCTGCAACGGCTAAGGCATTGACATGGTGTTCATCACTGTAAGATAAAGGTCCAGGGTTCGAATCCATAGCCACACTTACAAATTTTTTTTTACAAAAACACTGCCACCTCGAAGGTTGATATGACCTCTGTTTTTGCAAACTCTCATAATAAATAAATAAATAAAATATAAAAGCTGCCAGAAAAATAATCAATTTTAGTTTGTTCACAAAACTGACACAAACGAAACTATATTATTGATACGTTCAACATCATTTATATTTAGTAAACCCTCTAATTTATTAATTATTTCCACTTTTAATAAATATTTAATGATGTATACATTTCTGTAAGCAAAGTATTAAGAAAAGTGTCAATCTGTCCACTCCAGTACAATTACATTATTTTTAGTACATTTTATTATTAGTATTACTATTAAATTTTACATGTATCATTTGTATTAAATTTGGAAATCCAGCCATTTGTACAGTTTAACTTTTAAAGGGTTACTAGAGACTTACAAGACCTTAATAATACAGCACTGGCCATTACATTCTTTTTAGTGTGTTACTTGCTTTTCAAAATTTACCAGATGAAACAGCTACTCCGAAATAATCAAAACAATACAGGTCTGTGTAATGAAAGAACCATGTGTTATATTTTTAATTCTTCCCTTCATGAAAGATTACTGCTTCAGTTTTCTTTATATTAACCTCAAATAGGTTTCATTATAGTGATCCTTCAAAATTATATTATATAGTAGCATATACATCCTGTTTTTCAGTTACATGCTCCATACTGAATGCTTCCATACTTTCCATGAGCTTTATTTTTTAAGAGAAGTACTCTCACATGTCAGTTTTATACAAAGAAAACAGCAGGGGACTCATGGTTTCACCATGAAGAATGCTAGCCCCCTCGGCCACCTGGATTCCGCCAATCTTGTAAACCTTGTATGGAGTCTAGATTCTATATTCTTTCATTGCTTATACTGCATAAAAGTCTTGAGTAAAAAATTAACTACATTCCCACGTATAGAGGCAGAAGAATCAATAAAAATTGTACATACAAAAGAAAAACATGTACTTACAAAAAGAAAAAAAAAGAAAACTCTTAGGACAAAATAAAATAAAACCCAACTTTAAAAAAAGCCATAGTAAATTCTTAAAAAAGTTAAAAAATAAATTAGTCGGGACAAAAATGTTTGGGAAATAAAATTAAAAGAAAATTTTGATACACCCTTCCAAATAAAAATAACAGGAGTGTAAGTAAGGCCTATTATTTTCCTTATTGCCTACTTAGAAGGTAGATTTTTGTTTGACTGGTTGTGATGTCGAGGAACCTTTTTGATTATTTTGCACCTGGTGAATTTATCTTCAGAAAGTCATCTCTTTCTCCATCCATTTGCTCAGTAGTTTCTGCAAAAAACTTTGATATGGTTTCTGCAATGCTTTCAGGACTCTTTCCTGTGCTATTTATTTTTATTTGGGGGAATTTATTTTTAATCCAGTGTCTGATAGATCCACGTTTTTGGCAGTTTGGTCATCAAACTTTCCTTGACCAATTTATCAGACTTTTCGTTGCCCCTATGCCCTATTTGACCTGGTGACGAAGAATTTGGAATTTGGAATTACCAAGACGAGGGTAATTTTGTTGATTTCCTCAATGACAAGGCCCTAATTCAATCCCAATTGACTGGACTTTATCACTGATGCGGTAATTGCCGTCAGTCCCACCTGGCTCTCTGAGTAGATGGCTATTCTTCTGTTAATTACACCTAGCTTTTTAATCTCCTTGGTGTTCAATAGCCACAGTTTCCAGGAATTATATAAAGATATGTAGTAGCGGTAGATTAAGAAGGACTTCGTGAGTGGGAGTCATTCTCATTGTCCCAGTGTGCCCTGAGGATTTGGACCACCCTTAGCTGTAATGTTTTTGTCGAAACCACCGATCCGTAGACTATCATTAGTCAACAATCGCTGTGTATAATCATTGGGCCATCTTTGAGTTTAATCCCCAACTTTTCCCACAAAGGTGTTTACAACTACCAATGGCCATTTTCACTCTCTGTGTGATTTTACTTAGTTTCCACAAAAGTCTTTGGTCATATATGCCTTCTAGATATTTTAACTCTTTAGAGGAAGGAATTAAAACTACATTTATCGGAAGGGGCTTAAGTCCTTCTAGTGCCGTTTTCTTGGTAAAGGGAACCTGGATGGTTTTCTTAGGGTTAATTGACAACCCTTCTCTTTTACACCATCTATTTGTTATTTTAGTGCATATTGTGCCCTTTCTGTAACGACTTCGACAATAGTCCATTCACGACTACCATTATATCACGTGCCTATCCTAGCAATTAAATCTTCGTCAGATAGCGTTTCCAGGAGATTACCAATCAATATTGAGTGGCATAATGCCCAAGGCATATATTAATTCCAGTCCCTTGTTGATTCCTGTAAGTACCAGCTCCTACCCATTGGTTTTGGAGCTATCTGTATACCAGATATGGTCAGCATTCAATGGGATCCCCTTTTCCCAGTCTGCTTTACTGGATATTTTAATTTGATTTTTTTTTGTCAAATATGAATTAAGGGTTAGCATCAACAGACATGCTCCAATCCTTGTTTGCCTGAAGTTCCTCGCGAACTTATTCCCTGAATTAGCTTACTAATTGTGGCCCTGCCTCCCTGGATAAAGATACGTAGTGGTGGTAGATGTAGATGTAATGTTCAGAGTGTGTAACGTACTGCGCCTTTTAAGAGCTATTGTATCCCCAGTTCTGTACTTATAGCACACCTGTGAGTCTTGCTTCAAATAAGTCTATTAGTAAGCCTGGTTTTAGTGGTTGAATTTCTTCGACAATTATGTTGTACATTCCAAAGCACTTCCTCCTGTGGGCAAATGTGGCACCACAGTTTGTTAATAGGCGTGTCGGTATCTCCTCGGCTTCTTTACAGAATCTGTGCTATGTTGTGTTACACCAGTCTTCTTCAGATGCCCATTCAGTCTGCAGTGCCATGTATCCTGTTAGGATTTAAAGTTTTATCGTGCTACCTCTGATGCATTCTGTTGTTTCTTTCCTTCCAAAATTTGCTGGGTTCTTGGTCCAATGAGTGAATCCCACGGTTTCTCCTATGCCACAGAAAGGCTCAGAACTTATCAGCGGTATTGCTCTCTAGAGAAAGGAATTACAACAAAATTTAGAACCAGGGGCTTAAGTCATCCTAGTTTCCTATTAGGAGGTATTTTTAGGGACTGTTGTTTATTAGACGCTACATATTTGTATAAAACGGTTTCGTTGATGATTCTAACTTTTGATTCAATTCTACAAGTGTTTCGTCATCGCCGCTTCGCCTCGCCCCTCCACCATTTCGAGAACAATAGGCGTAAATATATTTTTCATAAGAATACACACTCGAAGTGGTTGTTTTCGCATCTTTGTTGATTTTTTTTTTCACTCCACTTGTTTTACCTAGGATCGGAGGGGAAAATATTCTCCTTTTTTTATGATAAGATTAGAATTTTCCCTTCTCTTCGGCAGTTTGCGTTGACAGTTTGCCCCCTCACGGCTTACGGCTTATAAGAGGCGAACAGCTGATCGCGTTCCTTCCTCGCTCTCTCTTCTCTCTCTCTCTTTCTTTTAAGGGATACTTTTTTGTTTTGATAAAAAGTTTTTTTTTAAGAAAAAGAGTACGTTATCTAATTATTCCTTAATGATACCTTCATATGACGTTCGCTGCTCTCGTCATTCTATCATGATTTTATTAACAGGCTATTATTTAAAGTGTCCCGAGTCCGGTCTTGTTTGCCTTCTTTCCTGAACGTATACAAACCAAAATGTGAGGGCGAGTCGTGATATTTTCCTATTCTATACGATTTAGCACTCGGTTATTTAAATTTAGCGCACAAACGTCATTTTAAATATAAATTATAATCGGTTTAAAGAGAGAAAAAAAAAGCATTGGTGGAAAAATGGATTTGAAAGCGTTGCACAAAAGTGCATCTTTCAACACTTTCAAGACTGGGGGAACGCATAAAATCGGAACCTGGTTCGCTTCGTTCAACATCAGAACGAAATCGTCTTCTATCATCTCGTCCAAATCAATCACACTGGGTAAGAAACATTTTCAAATCTCAATCATATTTATAAGTTTTTGTTTTCTTCATTTTCCTCTTATAACACAATATTTCCACTCCATTCTGTTATGTTCAACGTTAATTCTTTAAAAAAAACACAAAATCTTAAAACATCTTGAAAGTTAACCATAGGAAAGTGACTCCATTCTGTTGCCAATTGTTTCCAATTCACCTTTATTCGTGACATTTCCTCCTGTGTTGGGCTTATTAACCTATAATTTGACCCTTAGGCCTTTTTCAGACGTTATTTCTAGTTGATTTGACTAACAATAAGTTACACAGTTGATTCTTAACTAAAGATGATGAATCGGTTAACTCACAAACTGGAACTGGCTCACTTATTACGGTCCATCTTGTGGTGGTTTCACATTATCAGACACGACACATCGTAGAAGTGAAGCGGTTCCTATAAGACAAATATTATTTCAAGTGTTTATATAGGTAGTACGTACATATAGAAGATCCGAACCTGTCAGACACTGTGCATGTCTTGTATGAACGTTCCGACATTCTCCAGAAAAATATTTTGTCTGACACGATCCGTGCAGGTGCATGTCTGAATGTGTTGTAGATGGGTCCCTTGGATAGTTTGCAATAACTTAAGGCAACAATCCCTTTTTTGACTCCCATAAGGTCAACTTTTGCAAGTTGAGTTTTTTTTTCCTTTTCTATACGAATTAGAAATAGGTTTCTGTTCATTCTCCATTAATTGGATAAAATTCCCCTTTTTCTTCCTTTCTTTCAGCATAGGATGAACCCCAAAGCAATGACGATGAACAAGCTGCTCGTCTTCGTCCAACAAAAGAGCTATTGCTCAACGAACAACACATTCTTGAAAACTGTGTAGGAACTTGGTCTTGACTGAACAATAAATATACATACTCTGTAGTTTTGTCGGATGTGTATTGCTTCGCATGCGTGACATGTCGTGTCTGATAATGTGAAGTTGAAGCTGAGTGTTGGTCTTCGAGTCTAGTAAACTCATGTTGAACTGGCACTTTGTTACTCACTGGGGGGGGGGCATCTTTACTCAGACAAATTGATCGACAAGATGGGCAATGCTGAAACATGTTTGTGTAATTCAGTAAACTTGCAAGTAAAGACAGCCCCAATGAATAACCCAGGGTAGGTTCAACATGACTCAACTAGTGTGAAGCCATGTGAAGACTTCTCCAGAAGACCCGAAGAAGAATTTCTTGTGTTTGCTCTTCTGCAAGGAAAAAAAGGAAACCCAGTCAAAGAAAAGTGTGGGTTCGCAACTACTGCAACCACTTCCCTACAAGCTCTGCTCCTTGTCGCTGTACTCCTCACACTTCATGTCCCATGTCACAGGACTGATATGAATTTCTTCAATAAACTGTTGAGCCAGCGGTGGTGATGAGAATGTGAGTGACATATGTGCCTACTGGCCACCTGCCTGGGCGGACAAGTTGTCGCCACCAACTGAAAAATTAAAAATAGTAACTAAATAAAAACACTTTTATAAGAAACAGAAAATTTAATTTCCACTTTTTTGTATTATACAGACATAACAAAGAAACAAGAAACTCCCTTTCAAAGGCTTGTAACAAATATAAATGAAATATATAATTACATGTTCTTTCAAATTTTATAACCGATTGAAGTTGGCCCTTCTACATCTAGATTAAACAACTTTTTTTTACAATCTTTCTCCTATCATGCCGCTAGCCCTATCCTGCCGCTTAGAAATATCTATTCCTGGGGATAGAGTTGACTGCGTGTGAAGAAGTCTGTTCCCAATCATTTGCTACATGGCTACACCCATTCGTTTAAGTACACTGATAAACCATATAAACACACTGCCCTTAAATTTTAAAGAGGTTTATTCATATTTTGCATACCAAAAATTTGTTTGTAAAAATAAGACATTTAAAAAGAAAATGTTTATTAACAAATTCTAAAAAAACAATTCTTAAGTAAAGAGAAAAAACAAAAAATTCAAAAACAAATCAAAATGTAAAAAAAATTGTCTGAAGGGCCGAAGAACCCTTCTTTTGTAGAGTGATTTACATTCAGTCTCCTGGCGACTTCATGCTGGTTGTATTCTTTCTCTAATAATGTTATGATCTTGGCATTGTCATCCTCATTCAAATGTGTGACTGGAGCCATTAAAAAAGGTCTTTGAATAAGAATGTGAAGAGGTCGATCATCTTTTCCCTATCCTTGCTTGGGTTGGTCTTGTCATACGCGTTTCAGCATTTTTTGTCACCTTCAGTGTGTCCTGGCTGATACAAGCTAGCGAAAATAGCCAGAAGATGATTCGCAAGTATCAAATTTCATCTTCTGTATTTCATATCTAATCTCCTTTATCAACCTTTTTGATAATAATTATCAGTAAAAAGGGTGATGAACCTGTAATTTGATCATTATCGTTCATCTTCCTATCCTTGCTGGTTTAGTATGTCGGACATGTTTCAGCATTTCGTCATCTTCACATACACCTTTTACATTATTATATCTGACCAACCTTTTTGATAAGTAAATATCAGTATAGCAAAGATCAAAGATGATATGTCTGTTTTGTTAAAAAAAAAAGTCTCACTGTTTTGTTAAAAAAAAGTCTCATATAGAAGTAGCTATCTGTGAGCTATTTGAATTTCCTTCTTATCGTTCACCTTGGAATATTACTTATTTGTACAACATTGTAAAAATGTTGCTAAAATCTTGATATCGAGCAGACAGTCAACACGTGATTGTAACCAAGACACAAAAATTTCCACTAAAATTAAAACTGTTTTGTAGTCCTTACAATATTAGTTCGGATTATTCACATGTTGAAAAAAGTATCTATTTTCCAGACAGATTTTTTATCAATTATTTTCAAACGACCAGAACTGAAAGGCTGTAAGTGGATATAATAATAAAGCAAACAACTAGGGTTACATAAGTTTTCAAAAACTGAATATACATATGGATGTTCACACAATGATGTAACGACTCTAGGGAAGTAAAATTGTAATCAATTCTATTCTATAACAGCACCAAAGAGATTATCTCATACTTTATGTTTAAATTATTATTGACCAAACGCATTTCTGCAGAACTTAGCTGTATACATAGGAGATTTATAAATTATAATAAATAAATTTAAAAAATTTGCAGTCACTGTTTTTTAGCAGTATAAATTTTTGGCCAACATACAAGACCTATGTAAGATAAGAGACCAGTAAACCGTGGGAATTTTTATACCCATGCATGTCCACTGTATTATTGAGTTCTTTAAAAGATGATTTTTACTCACAGTTTGTTGTTTTCAACAATCCCGATTTCTAGCATTAAATGCTCATCACAGATTGAAGGTGTTACAAACCCGTCTGTTGACATGGATTGCAAGAATCTTAAAATTCATGTCAAGAAACGTGTTTGTAACTCCTATTCATGGTTAATCTTATGCTGATTTAAAAATTGCCCAGCCTTCTGTCATGTCACGGATTTATTTTAATTTCAATTTTTAATAAGACTTATTTAATATCAGTTAGTTGTATTCCATAAACTATATGCCATATTTGACTAGGATAATAATGAATGTGAGTTATTTAGCAACCGGTTGTTCAATAATTTGTTGAAATAGTGAGGAGCAGTCAGGACTGAAGTATTTTAGACAAACATCTTATTAATTTTTTTATCGTCATCGACCTTAATTTAGAAAAAATAATTACTCAATAAGATTTAAATAATATAAATTTTGAACCAAGTATTTCATTCATCACAATTTATGTGAATATGATATACTTGGTTCAAAATTTATTTTATTTACTTCTGTATTGTGCAATTAATTTTTCCAATCAACATATGTTTTGTCATTCACCCCGCCTCTGAAGATGACCCGAATAAAGGTTGAAACGTAAAAAAAATGAAATAGGTGTTCGTCTAAAATACTTTATTCCTGACCGCTCCTCACTACTTAAATAGATAATAATGAATATTATTGAATACTTAATTCACTATTTTCGTGGTCCGCTTGACCAATTAATACAAGACAATTAACCTTATCCTCATCTCAACCCCACCTTATGAGTTTTCCCTCCTTTTGCCATTTTTCAAATGTCGTGTAATCAGTTTGGATTCTCGACGACAATTGAAATGGCGACGGAGAGCTTTAGTGAGCTTCAGTTAATTCATTAAATTCACAAATTTCGTGGTCCGCTTGACCAATTAATACATTACAATTAATTAAGGTTTTTAGTTGAGATGAAAAAAAGTTAATGGCACGAGCGGGATTCGAACCCACGATCTTCGGCTAGATACGCCGCTGCTCTACAACTTGAGCTAGGAAGTTGATGTCCGAGTGGATCAAGGTCACGATAGCTCAGGTGGTAGAGCAGTGGCGTATCTAGCCGAAGGTCGTGGGTTGGAATCCCTCTTGTGCCATTAGCTTTTTTTCATCTCAACTAAAAACCTTAATTAATTATTGAATACTAATAATACTTGCAATGGGCCCTCAGCCTCCTTACGGTTTGATGGCAAACTTGATTTTTTACTTATTTAATAGTTTCTTGTTAGTCTATTTATCAGTATTTATTTGTCCATTTATTTCTTTAAGGTTTTTTTCTTATTATTTAAGATTCTAATGTTAGTAATTTATTGATTATTTTACTTTTAGACTCGCACAATTGCTGGATGCCAAAGGCAAAGCAAAACACAAAAATTTAAATAGTAATAATATTTCATAAACAAATGTATATTTAACCAATTCTATATAATGATGCACAAACCAATAGATAGGGGGCCCAATGAATTTTCCTCGGATTTAGTAACTGCTTTGCTTGTTGGTTTTTGTCTGTTAGGTTTCGTTGTTCCTTTTTTACCACGTTACTTCTGATTTTGTTTATCAAAGTATTAACACATTTTTCACTTGCAAAACTGTTCCATTCATTTAGTAACTTTTCTCTGCCATTCACCAACGAAACTAAGTACCTAGGTATAAACAGAACGACTTAAAAAAGAAGGCAAAGTTACGCCTATCTCCTATCAGGCAAGATTCGAGGAATTTTAATGTCACATGTCATTGACCTTAATCAGTTTTAATCTGAAGGTGCCATCCGGCACAAAATGGGTGTAGAGCATTTACAAGTGCACTGCAACTTTTTAAGCCATGTCGTCATCAAATAATCAAATTTCTCTTTGTAATAAATAGATAAACAAAATCACCTTTGATCCAGATAAAATTTCTAGACTTTAACTCATATTTTTGGTGAAACTAGTAAAATAAAAACCACAACAATGACTCACCCAGCTTGTTCTTTAGACTATGTCGCAATGAAAGTGGTTAAAAAGATTAAAAATAAATTTCATAATTAATGAGAAGATAACAAAAAATTATCAAGCTGAGTTTTTAAAACTGATGGCTTCCAGATGATTAGTCAATAAAAAGTGCAACCTAATTAAATACATATCGATGTGTGATTAAAAAAAAGTCTTCTTTGTGATTATCTTTGAATCACTTTTGGAAGAAAAAAAAACCACTTTTAATAATTACATTCTAAATTTATTCCTACGGACCTGGCAGGGGGAAAAGCAGATTTGGGACTTATAGAAATCTCCAACCCTGAGTTTTATCTCTAAAGAAAACTCCTATAAAATGGAAAACACTTTCCAAATTACACAAAGAGCAGTTTTATTTTGCGATATAGCAGTAGACCATCAATTTTTCCATGCTGAGTTCAATGCACTTAGAACTCTGTGAAGATGAAACACCATTAAAAAAAGGTTTAAAAGGTGCTCAGCCAAATAGCACTGAAGGCCTTTTCCATTTTTGATTTAAAATTGGTCTGAAAAACCTTAGCATATCTCCAGCTCCTGGAAAAACGGAATCAAGTAGGTCTAACTTGGAGGACACAAGGAGATTGAAGGATGAAAAGGCTGACAAACTAGTAAAAGGAACTACAATTTGGCACACACTAAAGCATGTTAAAAGTGGAACTGAACAAAAATATGGAGAAATGACTCCACACTGGATAAATATACACCAGGTGCAAAACAATCAAAGAAGTTCCTTGACATCTCAACTAGCTGAAAACGAAAAGCGAAACGAAATGTAACTTCTTAGTAGGCAAAAAATAAGGAATATTATAGTCCTTTATACTGGTCATTGCCTATGTAATTACTACTTCAGAAAAATGGGAAAAACACACATAGAAACATGCCGAATCATGAAGAGGCAGAAACATTGCACATCCTTTCTTACTGCAAGGCATTGGCCTGGAAACAATACAGCCTCTTCAGAAAGACGATACTGACGCCTAAAGAAATAACCAGAGAGGAACCTTGAAAAGTGTTAAATTGCCTTAAGGCCCATTCACAGTTTGAAAATAAAGAAGGGTCGATTTCACTTTCTTTGAATTACAATATTCTTAATTCTTTTAGACCACCGTGAAATAAAAGGAGACTGGTTACAGTGACTCAAAGAAGGGATAAAAAAAATACAGCAGTCGACCTCAAGCCCTGAGAATCCAGTTAATTGAGCCTAACTCTCACCTTTCACTCTCACCAGCAATTGTCTTGCACTTTGCAATTGTACGGATTCTAATTTTATCTTACAACTAACAAATTCCCCCCTCCCCCATGAAATTTCAGAGGTATTGCACAGATCTGAGCCCCATAAGATAATAGACTGGCTAACATTATATATTTGTAACTAGGATCTAAAAGGTTTATTTATTAAAATATAATTAAATATGTTTAGAGCATATTTTGATTTTAAGTTTTTTGTTTTTTTTAATGAAAGAATTGATGACAGTTTAATCCTCAAGTACTATACACTCATCACTTCTATGTTCTTCTTATTATAACAAATACATAACTTTCCAAAACTCGAATTTTCCTAAAGTTTATCCACCTTTGGTTTAACCATAGGTTAACTTTCGAGTTCCATTCTAGGAATTTTTTAGCTTTTCTTAAAAGTTTCCTTGATCGGGGTTCTTTTATGGAACTTAACAACCAGTTGTTATAACTATTGTTTTTATTTAAAATATGGTATATATTTCGGGACTACCACGTCTCCTTCTCAGGGACAACCTTCCTTAAGTCTGGAAGTATGTTTCTTGGGACTTCGGGTTCCATTTTAAACATTAATCGTTTCAAAAGAATTGTAAAACACCACCATCTAATTTATCATTTGTTGCAAAACTAATTTTGTCAGTAGATAGTAGGACCAAATCATCTGCATATGGCCAGCATTTCCGATTTGTACTCTATCACATAATAGAAAAAAAATATATACACAAATAAAATAGCACATGTTTAGAATTTTTTAAATTAAAACTTAAATAAAATTTTAAAAAAGTTAAAACAAATGACAAAATAAATATAATACCCAGTACAGGCTCTACTTTTCTCCAGCCCAGTTAGCGTTCAATTTAGAAGATCTTAGAAGCGATGAACATCTTGAGAAAAAAAATTTTCTTCCCATTCTTCTTGGATTGTGCATTTATTGTCTTCAGTGTTCAGGAACTGGCGGCAGCCCTTATAGATTTTAATTATATTAAAATGTGGAGACCTAGTTGGCCATTGGCTATTCTAAAACTTAACATTTTTGCTGTATGGACAGGAGCATTGTCCTGCTGAAACAGAAATTATTTACTTGGCGTTATCTCTGAGTACCTTGTTAATTGATTTTCTATTGATTGTAGATATTGCGTACTATTCATTCTACCAGAAAGAAAAACAATTTCTGTTTTCTTAATATCCCCCATACTGTACTTCATTCACCTACTATGCCTTTTCGAAAATATAATTTTTTCTTTTAGCAAATCATAGAAGTAATATGCCAACGATCAAGGCCATTGAGGTTAATTTTTTTATGTCTGAAAATAGTACTTTTCTCTATTCTTCCTTCCAGTACATGGTCACAGGCGAACTGTTTATTGGCATTCCTTATTGACCTTTATTTAGGGGTGGTATCCTGTTTCATTTTCCTCATCTGGATGTATATATCATTTATGACTTTTTTTATGATATTCCAGCTCCTGAACAATTTGCCAAGTTGTCTAAGAGAAATTTGTACTGATCCACAAAATTGTTTTTCCCTGCTGGTTAAGATTTTTTTTTCTCGTAGTCTTCTGGATTATTTAAAAAGACTTTCCTAAGAGTGTCCTGTTTCATGATATTTCTGCAATCGATATTCCAAGATTTCTTCATTCTTAATATAATTGATGTCCAGAAAGCATCAAACAATTACCGTGACCTATTACAAATATTTATGTCGATAGTAGCAACAAGCTGGTTTCATAACTTGGTACACAATTGGATTTTGTTATTATTTTGGTTTACAAACAACGGTATGCTATCGTTTTGTGCCACTGCAAAATCAATATTTACAATTATTTCCATTATTTTTTTTTAATTTTCCTGACAATTAAGTAACAAGATTCAGTTAAAAGTTAGCTGAAAAAGTCATTTATGATATACACAAAAAAAAAAAAAAAATGAAAACACAATTGTAATGTATAGGCAAAATACTATGAAGTCCTATGTTTTTGTCCTGGATCTTAAATTTTTCACAACTTTAAATATAAATTTAAGTTAGTACTAAATTGTAAGTATAGTTGTGTAGACCACAGTAACCGAGTGGTTAAGGTGTCAGATTCTTGTCTCGTAGATCCCACAGATGTGGGTTTGATTACCACTGTTGTCTCTAGACTTATTTTCTGACCCCTAAGGGGACTGGTGGCCGCAGTGAAAATTGACACAGCACTTATAGATGGAATGTCTTAGGCGGGATCCCTGAATTCGATCTCAATCCCCTCCGTAAATGAGTTTCTTCGATGGAAGTACACCATCACACTGGGGGTTCAATTCACACACGTATTGTGAGCTCCCAAAAATGGAGCTAGGAAGGAGTACAATAAGCTGTGTAAAGCCTGCAGTACTCAGGGGGAACTCATACAGATTCAGGTGTCCACCACAATTTAAAAAAAAATAATAATTTTAAAAAAGTAGTTTTGTCATTTTATAGGGTGTCCTTGTGTAGTGTTAAAGTGCATGGGTTGATTTAAAATTTAACCAACCATTTATTCTATCATTTAAATGATTTTTCGGTGTTTTGGTGAATTTTCTTTCAAACCATCATGATTCAATAATTTTTATTAAAACTCATGAATTTTTGATCTCATTTAATTTGGTTTACATTAAAATAAGTATGTTCTAATTAATACAACAATAAAAGCACCTATAGTTTGACATACATATGGTTGATATATTTAATTAAAATTGTATGAAATTTCGTACGTTAAAAATCGTCAAAGGTTTTTTATCAGCTTGTTTTGTTCATTAATTTTCCTTGACACTTTATACTGTGCATTTCAATATAATTGCAATTCAATAAATGTAGTTGCATCATATTTTCTGCGTGTTTAGAAAACATTTCCATAAAACCTATGTTAACAAAATGATTTCAAATATTTAAAAAAAAGGCTTATTCGTTAAAAATATTCTAGTTTGTTATTCTTTCTATCTAACGTTTTTGGTTGAGATAATTGGAATTACCAATTATGACAATTAAACAAATATTGGTTTAAAATATTGCTGAATCATGATTGAGTGTAGGATGTTTCTTCCTGATGACCTTTTTAATAGTCTTGACTATATTAATCTTTATCAAATGTACATTTAAGCATGTAAAGTTAATGTTGAATATTGTCAAGATTTAAAAATATACCTATACATTATTATTATTATTAAAGACCGTTTGCAGGGGAAAAAAACACATGATTAAGTTTTTAAAAAAATGCTATTTATAAGCATAAAATGACATGGCAAAATTGAATAGTTCAAAAACAACAGTTTCTCCTTGAGTTTCGAAACAATTTAGGTTGTTAATTCTATCAGTTTTTTAAATTATTTATTATTATTCATCCGATGGGTTAGGAGAAGTCCAAGATACTTATTCACAACCTCAGCTTTTTGTTCCTTATAAAACCATTTGTCAAAATAGTTTAGCTTCATTGTGAAAAACTATTTTATTTTTTGAGAGGTTAACTTTTAATTCTATTGTTCACAATCCTAGTTTACATTAAAAGGTTTACGCTTTTCAGTAAGATAATAAGAATGTGTCATTTGCGGAATTATATTTCCCAAATCTTATACAGTCCAGATCCAGACTTAGAACACCACATAGATCTAGAAATAAAGAGAACATGGTGGGACTCAATACGCATCCCTGTTTTACAAGATTTAAAAAATTGCCATCTGACCAAAAAACTGAAAAAGCTGCATGTGAATAAAGGTCTTTTAAAATGTTTAAGAGTTGGGATAGTTTGAGGAATAATCAGGAATGATTACTGGATCAAAAGGTGATTGAAAATCACTAAAACACGTGTTTCCAGATCAGAAACATGATACTCAAGACGGATGCAGGGAGGCAGATGCCCCTGAAATTGATATCTGAAATTAAACAAATAAAAAGCACATGGGTCTGATTAGTTCCAAAACATCCTAAATGAATTAAATTTTTAAAAAATAAAAAAAAATTGAAAAAAGAAGAAATCCGAAATTAGATTCAATAAAACAGCAATACATTGTGCTTTTTAAGGAATTATTATTAAAAATGTTGCCTGCAATAATTATTTTATTTAACCTCTTACCAAATTGCTTACACTACTAATAAAGATATGTTGTTCTAGACTAATTAAAATTATGAAAGTCATGTAAATTTTTAACTCATGCTGTTCTAATTTTTTAAAGTGTAAATTAATGTTAATGAAATTGAATTTGTGTTAATTAGGTTCAGTGCCAGAAAATCCTAAAATTGGACCAAAACCAAAGATTCCTTCGCGCTGGAAGGTAGGAACTTTTTTGTTCATTAATTATTTTCTCTTTTTTAATCATTTGTTATATTGTTATGTTTAGTACTGTAATATCACATTTGCCTGCAATATTTGGTTGAAACCTTTTATTTAATATTTTTGCTAATAACTACTTTTTTATTATTTATATTATTAATGAAATATGTATTTTATTACCGGTCAGGTTTGTTGAGAAAAAATGGATACATCTACTTTATTGCACATTTTTTAGAATTGTTGCATGACATTTCCTTCAAAGCTCAAAAAAATGACAAGCAATGTTGCAAAAACCAGGGTTATATCCTCAAATGTTTTTTTCCTGAACCTTTTAGAAATTTTATTTCTCTGTGCCAAATAAACTTGTTCTTTTCGTTAGAGGAAAAAAAAATATTTTGCTCTTTTTATTTCTTATGAACGGTGATATTTCAGTAAAGTTTGGTTTTATAAACGTCAAAAGTGTTTCATTTTTATTTTCTCCAATCTACATAAATTCACCGTTCATTTACAGATTAATTGCTTATACTAATTTGATAATCTCAAGTGTATTTATTCATTGATACGGTTTCATTTTTATAAAATGCGATTAAAATGTGTAGTAGTTGGTTAATAATATTATCTAAACAATATACATTTTCTTTTGTATCCGTTGATAACAATAAAACATGAATGTAACAGTCACAATGTTTTTTTTTACATTCATTATTTACTAAACAATAAAGCTTGTCAAATTTCACATTATCACAGTACTTCAAACTGATTGATTTATAAGAATTGAAATTTATTTCTAAAAGTAAATGTGCTGTTCAATCTTATGCATTATAATTAATTTAAAAAATCATAAGTATCAAGAGCACAATGGTTGGAAGATATCGTTAATCAGACATACATAGTTGACACTTTTGTACCAAATTGAATGCCTCTCATTGGCATTTATAGCTTTGATGACAGATTGATTTGCAAGTCGGTGAACTCATGCTGAACTGGCATAGGGTCACTTATTGGGCCTGTCTTCACTCGCATGGTTGTTGAATTACTCAAATGCGTTTTGGCATTGCGCCATCCCATTTTCAGTGAGGAACTGTCTGTTATTTTTCTAAGTAGGGTTTATAAGTCATTGGGTCCATCGGTTATTGCTAGGGGCTTTTGCAGAGGGAGCATGGTCATGATGTTGGTTATTTCCATTGTCGGTTGTTATTTGTACATTGTTAGTTTTTGTTTTTTCCTGTGTTGGTTTCGAAGTACTTTTCTTTTGAAAGTTTGCATTTTTGTTATGTTGTGGTTTTATTAGTGTGTGATGTGAGTTCATTCGTACATTTATAATTTTTCTGTCTTTAAGGGTTATTTGTTTGTTAATCTCTAGGTTCTCCAGTGCATTGAGTTTTCATCCTTTTGTGAATTGTGCATTAAAGTCATGCTTGTTTCTATTTTGCTTGGTTTGTGATAGTGATATATTAAGTGCGGGGCATAATTTGATTTCCCTTAGTTTCTCTTAAGGATCTGAGATGTTCTTTGAATCGATCTCTTAATTTCCTTCCAGTCTGTCCAATGTATTTGTCTCCATATTGGCATGTGATTCTATAAACACTATTATTGTCTAGTGGGCCAGTTATGCCTGTTTCTTTTTAGTAGATTGCCTGTGTTATTGTTGGTCCTTAATGCTGTTTTTTGTTAGTCTGTAGCTTTATTTTCTTGTGTATGTGAATGTTGTCCATTTTTGTTTATTTTTTTAAATATATTTTTTTTAAAGTAATTTCTGGATGTTGCTTGTTTTGTATCAATGTTTTATTGCTATATTTGTTATTATTGATAGTTCTTTGTTGTAATTTTCAGTGTTGAGTGGGATTGTTTTTAGTCTGTGTATCATGTGTCCTAATGCTGAAATTTTTTGTTGGTGTGTGTGGTTGTATTGTGCATTTGTGATGTTGCAGTATGTTTTCTGTATATTTGTAATTCGATTTTATTGTTGGTTCTGGTGAGTTTTAAGTCCAAGAAGTTGATGCTGTTGTTGCTTTCATTTCTATGGTGAGCGTAATGTTTTTGTTTAAAGGTCCCCTAAGTACGTTTTCTGAGGATGTACTTAGGCTTTTCTTTAGAAGTGGTTTTACTCCTTTGTATCTCAGATGTTTGAGTGCAGTTTTCATCACTGTTGTGGGACAAAATGTTTTAATTCAGTATTTTAGCGTTTTAATGTCATGTATGAATCCAAATATAATTTTATGTGATTTAATAAGTTATATTACTTTTTGTACAGAGGCGTTCCTTACCAGCTGATCTCCACTTTCCAGAAGACTTCGTACTTAAATATGAGGCTAGTGAACAGATTCCTTTATCTAGAGCATCCCGACGCCAATCTATGTCAGAAATTGGTTTCGGGAAAATGGAAACGTATACCAAAATACACAAACTTGGTGAAGTAAGTCAGAATTTATTCTTCAGGTTTTCTGTATAACTGACAATTTATTTTTATGCGTTGCTTCAGGGAACGTATGCAACTGTATTCATGGGAAGATCTCGGTTGACTGATAATTTGGTTGCGCTAAAAGAGATTAGGTTAGAACATGAGGAAGGTGCTCCTTGTACTGCTATTCGAGAAGTGTCGTTACTGAAAGAGTTAAAACATGCTAACATAGGTGAGTTTAAAATTAAGTTTTAACATAAAAAAAATACATATTTTTATTATATTGGAAAATGGGATGCAAATAAAATTATTATTTTTTTCAGTAACTTTACATGATATTGTACATACAGAAAAGTCTTTAACATTAGTTTTTGAATACTTGGAGAATGACCTCAAAGATTATATGGATGTCAGGGGTAACAGTTTAAGCCCGCACAATGTAAAAGTAAGATTTTTTTTCTACCAGCTCATATAGTCTAGTATTGTTAATTAATTTCTAATAATTTTTTGTAGCTGTTCTTATTCCAATTATTAAGAGGTCTTGCATATTGTCATAAAAGAAGAATCCTTCATAGGGATTTAAAGCCTCAAAATCTTCTGATCAATGAAAGAGGAGAATTGAAGGTAAGACAAATCTTTTCAGTTAAAAAAAAAATTACATAATTATTTGTAGCTTGCAGATTTTGGGCTAGCTAGGGCTAAATCAGTACCGACAAAAGCGTATTCAAACGAAGTTGTTACATTATGGTATCGGCCGCCAGATGTTCTAATGGGTTCAACAGAGTATTCGACACAAATTGATATGTGGTAAATTAAATTACATACCCCAAACATTTGTTTTGTTAGAGATTTAAATTTATAGTAACAATCAGTAATTTATCTTTGATTATAAAACTATAGATTTTTGTTGATTATTAGTTCAGCAATTGGCCAGGTTTCTCTCATAACATACTAAAAAAAAGTCAGACTCCGAGAAAGAAGAGTTTAGGGAAATACAATTTCAAATATATTTTTTAAAAACTTTTCTTTTTTCCTTGACTAACTTTTCAACTAAAAATCAACAAAAATGTAATCCAACAAGGCCATCAAAAACAATCATCCACAGTATTTTTTAATTGAGTTGATTCAATATGGTGGATGTTATTTAGGGGTGTTGGGTGCATCTTTTTTGAAATGGCTTCTGGTCGGCCTCTATTTCCCGGTACAACAGTAGAAGAGGAGCTCACTTTGATCACTCGAGTACTTGGTCCATTGGATATGTCAGCCCCTCCAGCTAAACCGCCTGGTCAAACACTGTTGCAAAAGGCTCCTACCCTGAAAAAAAGCGGAGTAACATTGCTAACATCCTTCCTAGCCGTGAGTATTTAAAGATAAGTTTACATGGAGAGGTTTTTGTCCACTCAGAGCCCAAAGTGTTCACACTTGAAATGATGTCGAACATCTTCGAGCTCATCCAATGTCAGTCACTAGGTCGCTCTACCCTTTTGACAGTTTCAAACATGACTATCAACAATTAAGCTGTTTAATGTTATTATTTTTATGATGAAGAGAAAATAAAGAAATAAAAAGATAAAAGTGGATCTATCCCATATTGTCAAAAACCACTCATGTGAACTTAGCCTAATGCATTATATTGCGCTTGATCTTAAATTTATCATCTTAATTTTTTAGTATGAAGCTAAAAAAAGAGTTTCAGCCCCAGATGCCATGAAAAATCCTTATTTCTCTAGTTTGGATCCAGAAATACATAAACTACCAGATAGTAAGTATTTTAAAATGAAACCTACTTTTTAAGAAACATGGTTTTACTCCTTTTTTTTTTTTTTTTAATTTTTAGCTGCGTCAATCTTTAGTATACCATCGATTCAACTCGAACATGATCGTTTCGCCGTTAAAATGGGAAAGAATCGACACACAAAACACTTTTCATTTTATGATCTACTTGTAAGTGAGTGAATCAATTCCAACAATGCAGAATGATCAGTGCGTCTGGTATTTTTATGCTCAATATTAATTCCAATGAATCATCATTTTGTAATTTTGTTACTCTCCCCTGCAAATACGACCGTTGAATTAAATAGAAATTCGTCTTTGAACTTATTCGTTCTAAATTTAAATTAAACCGAATCTATAATACAATCGAGCATCAATAACATAGAAGTGATTTATCCTGGCTTCTTACTTTTTTAAATTTGAATTTTTTTAAATTTAAAACCCTCAACTGGGTAAATAAATTCTAACCATTTTATTTATAAACCTTTATTTTTTCGTTGTCTTGCTACTTGATTATCTTAATAGCCTTTAAATTTGCTCATTTCACATTTTTTGAAAAATAAGCGAATAAAATGTATGAGTAACTTAATGGCAACAGTTAAAGTTTATGCTTATACATAGTGGCTGAAAATGCTAACGATTAAATAATGTTAATTCTAACTAAAGAATAATATAACAAGAATTATAGATTAATGTGCTATTTAGTAAAATTGCAATGAAAATTTTCAGTTAAATAGCATGAATAATGGTTAAATTAAAAATTGTATTTATAAATTTTAAAATTCAATGTTCAGTTTTAATAGGATTAGGTTTTCATAGGTACACTTGAGTTTGCTTAAAATTTACATTTGATCATAATCCCCCCCCGCATTGTGTTTGTTTTGCATTTGTCATGAAAAGTTCAAACCGACGCAAAGTTTATTACAAATCTGAAAAAAAAATTGGGTAAATATAAGAAATTGTGATTGAGTTTATAGTTGGCCAACTAAACATTGTGATAGCGTAACATGAAATTTAAGTTTATTTTTGTATGATATACATAATTAGAACTATAAACAGGCCCACCTCATAATTTTCTTAAAAATTAATATATAAAAGAACACCGCTTAACCCACTAGCGTCAAACCTTTATCCATACTGTTTTGTTTTTTTCTTTAGTTTAGTTTATTTTAAGTTTTAAGCATTATTTTAGTGGCAAATAGATTCCACAAAAGAAAACAATGTTAAAATTAAAAATCAGTATTAAACTTTAAAATGTCAAGGCTTTTTTAACACGCATGGAATAATTCCATAAGTATTATGTAATGCCTACTGATTAGAAACAACAATAGTTTTATTTATAAAATTAAAAGTGAGTTTTGTTATGATTGTTGTTAGATTTTAGCTAAAATTAGACTAAAAGTAAAGTTTTAAAAAAAGTTTGAATTACACTTTTTACTTTCTCCTTCCTTCACCCTTTAAACTATAATTTCATCCTAAAATATTTCATTTTATTTTTAACAGTTAATTTAATATTTACTTTTTAATTATGTTATTACATACATTTTATTATTACATTTCAAACTATTTAAAAAAATTAACTCGCTCTATCGAGGGGAAAATTTCCATTCTTTAGATTTGTTTAAATTTGTCCGCTTTTTTACTCAAAAATAATCTGGATCTCAGTACAGTGAAGTAGATGAAAAGAAAATCAAATCTATCAAGCTTTTGACCTATTTTAAAGTCATCATCGGCGCAAAACAATCTTAATTGTCTACAAATTACATAATTAAGTTTTTCAACTTTATTGGAACATGGACTGTGTCAGTCCTTTGTAATGTTGGAACATCTTTAAGATAGTTGTGTGCTGGTGATGACATTAAAATAGGTAGACAGCCTGGCAGTTTTGAATTTGTTTTTTCATCTACTTGGCCATACCAAGATTCATATTCGTGATTCTTCAGATTTGTAACATTTCTAACCTCTTTATTTTAATTTTGACTAGTTGTTTGTTTACAATAATTATAAAATTGATAAGAGTAATTTTATATAAGTCAATTTTCAATTTCATTGTGTATCATACATAAAGTTTCTTTTCTTTATAGTATTTTTTGTTGTTTGCTTGGTCAGCTATACTTACTTTAAAAAAAAATAATACATATATCTCTTGTCTATTTGTATTTATTTATAATATTTTTTGTTAGAGAATTGATTTTAAATCATGAGTTTTACCAAGTTTTATATAATTATTTTAACATGTAAAGCGCCAGCAGTCCCACGTGAGCCTTCTCTCTTGTGGTTTTACATTTTTTTGACCAGGGAACGAATTTCAGTTGACATCGTGTTCTAGCTCAAGCTTTTCCTGTGTATTACACGCACATTTCAGACCGCTCTGGCCTGGGACAAAAAAAAAGTGAGTGTTTTTTTTTTGTTTGTTTTTTAAATAATTAATATGAACTAGTAATGTAAGTGGCATCAGTGGCCACAACAGATTAAGGTGGGGCACTTGATTGTATGGTAAAAGTCCCGGGTTAGAATCCAGTGACCCTGCATTTGAACCCAACATACATGAACTTTTTTCCTCTCAAAAACACCGGCATCCTGAAGGTTGTATGACTTATGCTGTTGCGAACCCTCAGTTTAAAATATATATATATATACACTTACAGCCACTGTATTAGATTTTCTGTAATGTTTTTTGGGCCTATTTCTAAGTCATGTGACTGCAATCTGGACTGTCGAGGTGGCTTGGTGCCTAGGAAGGAACTAAAAAAGCTATCCCCTTAGCGAAGTGTTTTTTTAAACAAGAAAAGATAATTGCTTTTAATTTCTCTAATTTCGTGGTGTGCTTGACCAATTAATATATTATAATTAATTGGTCAAGCGGACCACGAAATTAGTGAATTTAATGATTTAAAATGAAGTATACATCACTAAAGCTCTCCGTGGCCTTTTTATTTGTCGTCGAGATTCCAATCCAATTACATGACATTTGAAAAATGGCAAAAAGGAGGGAAAATTCAAATGGTGCGGTTGAGATGATGGGAAGTTGGTGTCCGAGTGGATCGAAGTCACGATAGCTCAAGTGGTAGAGCAGCAACATATCAATCCGAAGATCATGGGTTCGAATCCCGCTTGTGCCATTGACTTTTTTATCTCAACTAAAAACCTTAATTAATTATAATAATTGCTTTTGTTCATTTATTAAGGATACTAAAAAAAACACAGAAATCTCATTTTGAGGGTGAAGCATGCAGGGGATCCCATGGGGCTTTACATGTTAAAAAATGGATATTAAAATTTATTGAATAAATGTTTTAGAAATATAAATGTTGTTATAATTGTTATATTACGTGAAGAGTTGAAATCAAGATATTTTTGTTTTAAAGTAGCAAAGTGCCATAATTTGGGGGTAAATAAGTACTTTTTTTGTTATAATTATTGATTTTGACTGATTTCTTAAACATTTTATGTTGTTATAAAATAAACTGTGATGAAAGTGTTTGCACTTTTATAACACAAAAAAATATTTTATGTAAATTACTGAACTCTGGGATTAAAAAAATTTCTTAATCAAATATAGGATCTCAAAAATACTAAGTGTATAAGTTGATTAAAACACTGTAAAGAATATATTGGTGGTATGTGATTAGATATTAATTTTCAGGATGTTGATATTATTTATTCTTCAGATGGGAAAACATCCTATTATTTCTAAAGTAGACTTTAAGTGTGTGCCGATTACAAGGGATAAAGCATATCAGGCTGTTGTAAAAACAATGATTATCAATAATTCAAATCTTACACTTCCTGAGGAGTAAAATCAAAGGACAATTTATTATACAGAATTAATCATGATGAAATTTAACTAACATAGAAAGTTCAGAAATTAAGCTCTTTATTGATAAACTTTTAACAGTGAAACAAAACTGTATTTTTAAATATATAACTTGTACAATTTAAAAGTTCAATTGCTTGAAGGCCTATTCTTGTATAAGTTCATAAATTAAAATGTGCATCATTATGTTAAATTTACAATTATTTATTTTATAATGAATTTGCATTGTAATCATACAGTGATCATGTAGTAGGGGTCGGCCAACTTTTTCTATAAAATTGCCAAATTGTAAACCTCAGGTTGGCAGTTGTAAACTTTGAACTTTTAGATGAAAATGTACTAATGTGAATGAAATTCTTTTGAGTCAATCATCATACTGGAAAGTATTCGTAAATTATTTTTACATTTTCCTCATGTTTTTTCTTTATGTATTAATGATAATTTTGCTTCAATTTTTTTAGGATAGTTTAAGGAACGTTAACTTAATATTTATTACGGCTAACTTGAAACCAAAGTCATCAGAGGGCAGGTCATAACATATAAGAAAATATTGAGAAAAAAATTGCTGCCTGGGATAATGAAAATTGAAATCCCAGTCGGTGGTGAGCCTAATAATTTTTTTTTTTGAAAATGCTACAAAAATTGATATCACAGCACTTATTGTAAATTTTACATATAACAACAACCAATATCACAATTGACTCTACTGGGCATTGAATGATTTTATCACTCTAGTTATACCCATTTAAGCCAAAAATATTAAATTTGCTCTTATCTGAGAATACTTTGTCCCAGAAGCAATTTTCATTTTGGAAAGTCTAATGAAAGGTTTTTGCTGACTTTCAACGTCAGTTATTCAATCTTATTCAAATTTTCCAGCAATTTTGCTTGGCAAAGAATTGGTTTTTATAATCACCCATTTTTTGTGGTCAAAAGGCTTCTTAGATTTTGGAGTATAATACGTATTTGGCACAGTATTATATGTGCTTTTACGTTATTCTGACTTTAGTATGGTATACTATATAACGGTAAATTTATTGTATTATTAATATCTCCATCTGACATGGAAGTGATACATCCAAAATGAAACCAGGTAGAACTGATAGAAGGGGCAGTAAGAAGGTTGATAATCGAACAAGTTTCCTGACATTCTTTTCCATTTTTTTTCGTATCTGTTTCATTGCCCCAAGGCTTGACTTTGTGGGCGAAGCTGAATTGGACAATTACCGCAGGCTTCTTCAGTTTGATACTCTTATTCCAGAATCATGTAAAAAAAAAAACTGAAATACTATAAGGAAAAATATGAGGCAACTAAATACAAAATTTATGAATGCTTTAGAAGACACTGAAAGTACTCTCAAATCTACAAATTGCGCCAAAGAGATTTATTTGATTTACTTAAAATTTGTTCATGTAAAATACAATATTAATCCACTGGTTGGAAAAATTATTAAAAACAAGCGGCGGATTGTAGTTGCCGATCCCTAATCTATAGGGGAAAAAGCTAGTCATTGTCAGTTGATTTTTTTCAACTCATAATTTGTCGCTGAGCTTTTGTATTAAGTTCTTACGATTAGACAAAAATTAATATAAAAACGCTATATGAATTTACTAAATAAAGCTAAAATTGTAACAATACTGCCCTTTTTCCTATTCGGTTAGTTCATAAAATCTAATTTACAACTAACTTTCTGGAAACGTTCAAAACCTAAGGGATTTTATTTTTATATGTTGTGTTCTTCAGTTTCAGTCGATCATTATATGTATTTGCATTTTGAGAATGTTTTCAGGATCTATGTTGGTTTTGTGAAGCAATATTCTTAAAGTATGCATTTTGTCAGTTTATATCAAATTAAGAGTGTTACATTTGTGTTCATAGTTTGTAAGTTGTGTACAAATTGTCTATTTGAACTGAAATCCTGTCCAGGTGGAGCCGAAAAGAGAGCATAAATTGTTAAGTGCCTGTTGTAATAATAAATGCCTCCTGTTAAACACTTTTTTTCAAATTTAACAGCTCGATAAAAATTTCTGTGTATATACTTACATTTTACAAACTGTATATTGAATAGTCTTTTGCTACGATCAGCATTGTGATTATTATCCGTCTTATAAATCTACAAATTATTCCTCAACTGTTTTTTATCTTTTGCCGAATAATCGACTTTGGGAACAAATTAGTATTTTTCAGTTTGATCCATCCAACCCTGTTCGTGTTTATGAAACAGTTTTGTGAGTTTATGTGAATTTTTAAAAAACAAAATATATATTTTATTTGTGAACCTATTTACAAGAAAGGTTTAAAAAAAGATTATTTGAAAAATGTGACGTTTTATCAGATAATTTACACTGTTAATCTAAAGCTAATATATGATTAAATAAGTTCAAACTTTTCAAATAGATTGTGAAATTTCCCGATATTTGGTCATTGCTGATAGTTTTGGCCTGGGTTTCATATGTCCAGTTCTAACTTGCTGAAGATGGTGAAATGTCAAAACCCACCTGACCAATCTAGATTTTTGGCATACCAAAACAATCATTAACAACCAAATAAAGATGAATCATTCATAAAAAAAAATTAATTTAGTGCCTTATTAAAAAGCGCTATCTTATTTTCTTTTACATTGGAAATGTTTTCAAAATTATAAATTTTATTTATTTTTACATTAATGTGTTGTAAGCAACATTTAAAAAAAATTGTTTTTAGCAGGTCCAAATGTAAAAATTTTTTATTAGATATTAAATTTTTTAACGTTTTTGTATCTAATGCAAAAATTCAGAAAAGTAGAACATTTTTACAGTTCAAATAAATAATTAAAAAAGGTTTAAAATGTGCAATGCCAGTGAGACATTACTAGAGAAACTTGAGATACATAATTATTCAAAATTTCAAACTATTAGATGTACCAGTATAATAAAAGTATGGCTAATTAATAAAATACACTAGTAGTATGACAAGATTTCATGCACAAATATTTTTAAAAAAGTGAGAAACAATGGTTCATTTATTAGATATGACCAACATCTTTGGCTTCCAATTTTTATTTTTCAATATTTAATGTCACCGTTTAAATTGCAAGTATGAGGTAGACTTATAATGAGTTGTATTTGAAATAATTGTATATTTATTTAATTTTATATGGAAGAATGACAATGTTTCGTTTTAAAGTATTTGGTTCGCAAAACTCCTTCAATTAAAAATTAAATCCTTCAATATCTTGAATATATACATAAAACTCATGGTAATCTTGAATCATTTCCATCCAAAAAAAATTTTAGACATTCATGTATGTCCATTTTTCCAAATTAAGACTGTTAGCCCATAGAAAAAAGAAAAAAAATCTGTACCAAGACAATTACAAAATGATGGAATAAATATTAAAATCATACTATAAATATAACCAGGGTGAGAAAAATGGTATGCCATTATTAATTAAGTATTTATATTATTATATGGATTGTGTAATGATATAAATAATTAGAAAGTAGATAATGTAAATAAAAATATGGGAAAATAAAACTAGCAAATATATTTAATTATAAAATTCGATGCATTATTATTTTTTATTGTTTTACTTATAGATTTATTTAAGCAGTTAGTCACGACTCCTTTTTGTGTAAACTACAAGTGTATTTGAAAAATCCAGGTCAACACACAATAAACTGCCAAAACTAAACTGTTTTGAAAAGACCCTAACTCCCAAAAACACCTCTATTTCTAGAAATTGGATCATTTATCCTTTTATTATCATTTTTTTACAACATAAGGCATTTGCATGATACCCCGGAGTATTTGAATTCTCAGGAAGCACAAGCGACAAATATGTGTTCAAATTGGTTAACATTGTAATTGGTCTTGACATCAACTTTAACTGCTTGCTTCTTTAGTCCTTTACCTTTCAGCTCCTAATTAGTTCGCAAGAGACACAGCTCATTCAAACAAGTTATGATATTCCTGAGAACTTTGATTATGAAGTTTGATCCAGATTGATCAGAAACATGTCGATGAGGTCATAACTGGACTGGAAATATCTCCAATTAAGGGATGTTGACTGGCTGATCTATTCAACCCTTCCGTTTGCTGATTATTTGCACATCTATAAAAAAGGAGACCAAGAACTGTTGGACAACTATTTAATTGTAAGTACCAACATAGCATTCTGAAAAATAAATCAACAAACACCGCACTTTTTGACCTGACAAATTATGTGTACTCTGCTTTGGATGAGGTAGTTCATTTAGTTGGGACAATCCTGGATTTATAACTTTTGTACAGGTTTGTCATGATATTCTTATTAGAAAGTTGGAGGTTTGAGGTGTAAGAGACCAAGTACTCAAATTGTTTCTAAATGTTAACTTCAACAGATGGATTAAGAAAACAGTTGGGTAGTTCATGAACGAAATATTGGATAAATAAAGATGTAGTTCATGAACCAACTATTCTCTAGTAATAGAGATGTCTAGTTCATGAAGAAACTATTGGCTATTACATAATAGAGATGTGTGCTTCATGAATGATCTATTTGTTAATAAATAGAGATGTGTAGTTCATGGAAGATCTATGAGTGCATAATAGGGATATGTAGTAAATAAACAAACTATTACTACGTAATTGAGAAGTGTAGTTCGTGAATGAACTATTAGTTCATAAAGGTGTGCAGTTCGCGGACGATATATGTAGTTCATGAACTATGTTATGTATAGTTCATGGACAAACTACTGGTTAATACATAGTAGACATGTGTTGCTCAAGAATGAACCAATGGATGATAATAATAGATGTGTAGTTCGTGGATGAACTGTTTGTTAATACATAATACAGATGTGAAGTTCATGGACGAATTGTTAGTTCCTACATAATTGAGCATAATTGAACAGTGTAGTTCATAACGAACTATTGGTTAATAATAGGAATGTGTACTTCATGAACGAATTATTGGTTAATAAGTAGAGATGTTTAGATGTTGAATGAACTATTAGTTGTTAATAGGAATATGTAGTTAACGAACGAACTATTAGTTAATACACAATTGAGATGTTTAGTTCATCAATGAATGTTGTTAGTTCATGAATGAATGTTGGTTAATAACAGCGATGTGTAGTTCATGAGTGATCAATTTGTCAATAAATGTGTAGTTGATGAACGAACTATACTATTAGTTAATTATGAGGACGTGCAGTTCATTAATGAACTGTTGGTTAATATTGGGGATATGTAGTTCGTGATCGAAATATTCAGTAATTATACAGATGTGCAGTTCATGAACGAAATATTCGGTAATTATACATTATACAATTATAACTATTCATTAATTGAAAGAGTCAAGCGGACCACGAAAACTAGTGAATTTAATAGGTAATTAAATAATGACATGTGAAGTTCATGGGTGATAATACAGTTAATACATAATTGAGAAGTGTCGTTCATGAACGAATTATTGGTTGATAATAGGAATTTGTAGTTAACGGACGAACTATTAGTTAATACGCAATTAAGAAGTGTAGTTCATGAACGAACTATTAGTTAATAATATCGTATACGAACGTACAACTCTCCGACGAACTGTTGGTTAATAGTAGATGTGTACTGCATGAACGATATATTTGTTAATAAATAGAGATGTACTTCATGAATGAACTATTCGGTAATTATAGAGTGGAGCAGTTTATGACGAACTATTAGTTAATAAGTAATAGCGATTTGTAGATCATGAACGAACTGTTGCTTAATACATTGTAGAGATGCCTGTTAGTGAACGAACAATTGGTTAAAATTAGAGATGTGCAGTTCAAGGATGAGCAATTAACATAATAGAGATATGTAGTTAACGGGTGAACTATTGGTTAATACATATTACATATTAGAGATATGAAGTTTATGAAGAAACTACTGATTAATAATATAGTTGTATGGTTCATGAACGAAATAGTTCAAATAAACTGTTTCCTAAATGGGACTGAATTGATCGATTTTTTTTTTGTGAAGTATATTTCTTTAACAGTTTCTTCTTTTCAATCATGTATCAATATAGCTTTAAAAAAAGTATCTATATTAAATAGATACAATTAAATATTTTTAAATTCAATTATAATATTTGAAATAATATAAAACCAGCTATTTTTCTCTTGTTTTGATGTTTTGTGAACTGAATACCCCAAAACATGTGCGTTTGAACCAAATGCGTACTTCTGGGATTTA
This sequence comes from Cimex lectularius, assembly GCF_000648675.2. Classification (NCBI taxonomy): domain Eukaryota; kingdom Metazoa; phylum Arthropoda; class Insecta; order Hemiptera; family Cimicidae; genus Cimex; species Cimex lectularius. Next base: position 1,105,561 of record NW_019392838.1, on the reverse strand, counting down.
TTAAAAAGGAAATAATTCAACAATAACGTTGACCTGAGCGACCATAAAGGGGGACAAAACAATATAAAATGGATTAGAATCGTTTTCCCTTTGGTCTGGAAAAAACATCCCGGGATTTCTAAAATTGGAACAATCGTCACAGCAAAGTAAAATATATAGTTTTTTACAGTAAAATACGTACAATTTAATTTAGTTTTAAATTTGTTATATTTACATGAAAATAAAAATTACAAGAGTTTATACTTACAAATACAAATAATAGTGCCTATGTATCGAAGTCTATGCATAAGCCATATTTATGCATAGTCTATGCATTATTTTTTGTGTTTATAACAACAGTCGCAAATTGTTAATCTTGTTATATTAATCTATCTACAGTGGGTCAAAATTTTTCCTACATGAACTGCACATCTCTGTTATTAACCAATAGTTTATTCATCAACTACACATGTATAGTCCTTGACATGTATTATACAAGGTGTAATGTTTCTTGAGGTGTGATTTCCATCCATGACTTTTTTAATTTCATACATGGTTCCTTGGATGTGTTGTTTTTGGATTTTTCTCTCCATCATGGCCCGACAATTTTCAATTGTGTTTATGACTTGTGACTGAAGCCTAAAGGTTTGTGTACGATGTCGCGTAACGAGTAAGTGTTTGGATCCCAACTTTTGCGCACTTTTTTCAAATTATGGCGGAGTATGTCCACTTAACTTTTAGTAATCAGAATACCTTCGATGGCCACTAATTGGACTATTTGTAGCTCTCTAAGCCCCATACCATCACACTGCCTCCTCCACGCTACAAAAGTGATGTTATTATATTTTGAACATGTAATTCCCAGTTCGATTGCCTCCAAACGAATACGAACTCTTCATCTAGAAATGTTTAACTTACATTTATCTGATGATATTTCAAGAAGTCCAGGGACTTAATAACGTGTTCCCGAGCAAACTTGAGCCTGTTTTTAATATTGGGTTGTCCGGAAAATAATGCAGGATTTTAAGTTTTCATTAAAAAAAATCTATATAAAATATTCTGTTTACGTTTACAGGATTACTCATTTGTATNTGAAGATGATCTCAATAAAGATCGAAACGTTGGAACGATAAAGAAAATGTTTTTCTGAAACCTACATCACACCAGACCGCATCTCACGATTTCTGAATAATACTGTAAATAGAAATTATAGAAAAAAATACCTACAAGTGCATTAATATCGCAATCCCGCAAAGTTGTATGTTTGGACTTATCCAGTTTTGTCCCGAGGGAGTAGAAATTGCAAGAATTACTCTTTTCTCTTTGTATATACGTATGAGTGAAAATTTGTAAAAACCACTTAGAATTGCTCAGCTTACAAAAAACAGACACAAAAAACGATCAACAACATAATTATGATTTAAGAGACAGTGGGAAAATCGGATATCAATTTCATAGATAACAAAATCCATTTTAAATGGCGATGCTACTGGTGTTAAATTTATTAATATGATAAGATGATTTAACGTGTCTGCAGCATGAAACTTTGTTTTCCACAAATAAAAATAAAAATAAAATAAATAAATAAATCAAATCGAAAGCTTTGAAAAACCAATATATATGTAGAATCAATTTCTAAATGCTAACTTCAACAGATTGGTTAATAATTGAGATGTGTAGTTGATGAACGATCTATTAGTTAACAAATAGGGATGTGTAGTTTATGAACGATATGTTGGATAATAAATCCAGATGAGTAGTTCCCGAACGAACTATTGGTTGGTAATATAGTGTATATGTGTAGTTCAGCGATCTATTGGTTGATAATAGAGATGTGTGGTTCTATCTTGATAAGAAGAAAGTTTAACTCCCAGCGACCGGCTCTAACTTTCCAAATGCAAGCAAAATATAAACAAAACACTCATAGACAAAAACCGGACACTCGTATTTTATTGTTTATTTCAAACTATATTTATTTTTATCTTATATTAATTCCAACATACTTATTTTAATATAAACGAAATTAAGCGAGATCATCAATTCATGAGTTTTAATAAAAAATATTTAATTACGATGGCTTGAAAGAAAATTCAACGAAACACCGGAAAATCATTTAGTGACAGATTAAAATTTAACTAACAATTTATTAAATATATCTATTAATCTAAATCTATCTAAATATCTATTAATAATTATGCATTTTATTATCATAGAGTTTATAAATATTAATAATTATCTAATATCATTATTAGGTATACTTTATTGTTTAATTAAAAGGTAAAAAGTCGAACAAGTAATGGAAACGTTGAAATTAAATTGTAAAAAATCGAATAACAAATGAAAAAGCTGAAATTGGAATGTAAAAAGTCCAATATTAAATTGAAAAGATGAAATTAAAATGGAAAAAGTTAAAAAACGAATGGAAATATTTCAATTAAAATGGAAAAAGTTGAAAAACGAATTGAAATATTTAATGATTATTTGGAGATTGGTCTGGACCGCATTTCACGATCTCCAAATAATTATTAACTAACGCTCACTAAACGCCACACAGGAATATTTAAATTATTAAATTGGATGATAAAGGCAAAAGGTGAAATTAGAATGGGGAAAATATTGATAAATGAATGGAAAAGGTGAAATTAAAATTGAAAAGTTGAATAATAAATAAGTGGAAAATTTGTAATCAAAATGGAAAAAGTTGAATATTAATTATCATTTAATGTTCGTAAGATGCGGTCCGGTGTGATTGTGACAACGTTTCGACCATTCTTGAGATCATCTTCAGAGCCTGGGATTTATAAACATTGTTTAAATTATATAAATATGTGTAAGATATTAATATGAATTTATACAATGATATACACTTTATGAACTTTTAGGTTTAATCAATGTATTTGTACTCACTGAAAGTGTGTGTTTTCTGTGTAGAAGTGTCACTGTTGTGTGTCGTGTTGATTATGTTAGATTATATAGAGGCCTGGCCTCTTACGACCCGTGCACCACGACTTTTATTGGTCTATTATGCATTGTTGAAAGTGTTAGTGAGATTTTAATGTTTTTTGCTTTTCATGTTTGATTTTGAAGGTGTGAGGAAGGAAGCTGAATATTATATGAAAAAGATGAAATTAAAATGGAAAAAGTTGAGCAAATGAATGGAAAAGCTAAAATTAAAATAGAAAAACTTTAAATGTATTTGGAATAGGTTTAAATATATTTTCAAAAGATTGAAATAAAAGTGAAAAGGTATGTACGGAAATAACCGAAATTACGAAGTCTGAGTAAAATTTAATGAAAAGTACCTATACATGCTTTCAGATTCGCATTACCACGCCATAGAATAAGTTAGCTTTTATTTTAAGTATTTATTTAAGTTTATTTGGTCATTTTCTGTTTAAATCATCGAATTATTCAAAGAATGAAACTTTTTTCTCCTGTCCCGTTTTTTAAAAGTTTCAAAGTTTGGCGTGAGAGCGATTGCAGCGCTCCGGGCGGAACTCGCCTCGCCTCCCGGCCCGCCCAGCCCAACGAGCTCATAAAGTAAAATAATTTAATGAAAATTCGAAAAACGCGGAAAAGCGTCGAGGAGAAAGGCGTTGAAAAACGTTTTCCACTGATTTTCGTCAATTTTTACTATTCGCCGGTCGTCCCGGTTGAAGGTAACAACGGATTATCAATCAAGAAGGTTTTGACTCAAATGGAAAGTTTCTCGTGTGGCAGTGGCTCCGTGAGCTCCGACAGTGTACGAGGTCGAACCAGGAGGACACTTACTCATTTCAACACAAACTTGCCCATTGTGTACACTACCGTTTACACCGGATAATACGACATCTTATATTACTGAATCTGTGTTAAACCCGTGCTTTTACCTGTGCTTCGCGACCAGCCCGGCCTGGAAGCTTTTTCCTTTCTTTACCCTTGGAAAACACATCAAAAAAAGAAGAGTGTGGAAAGAAGGCGCATCTGTTTTGTTATTATTTCTTCCCTTATGGATCCGAAAGGATTTTTCCGGATTTAGCGCACCGTCGGACGCTGATGAAGTGGAAAAACAACGTTTACACGTCGCGACAACAGAAAATCATTCCGTGTGTTTTGTTATTGCTGTAAAAACAATAATTTTTTTTTGGTGATTATGAAATCGACGAAGCATCCGACCTTTTGCGTCGTTCCAGCCGGATTATGAAGATGAAAATAAGAAGGTAAGGGGATTTAAATAACAATCACAGCTTTTGTCCAGTTTTTTCTTTTCTAATTGACTTTTATTCAGAGAAACATGCCGTTAAACGTCTCCCGTCGGCTCCACGCCTCACTCTCACTCCCACCGTAGTATATTGTTCTCTCGCGTCTCTGTTTTGACTCTGACCCTCTGAAATCCCATCGTTCAAACATTCAAGAGTTTATAGGAGATTCTGATTCAATCTCTTTCCTATAAACATAACAAAACTCGAAAGTAAAAGATCGTGGCGTACAAGGTTGGAAAGATTAAAAAAAAAAAAAAATGTGCGCTTCGAATGAAATGTTTAAACTTTCGATTGTCCCGGAAGCTCGTCTGTTTAACGCCGGCTCCGCCTAATTTCGCCTTTTTACCAAGTCGAGAGCGAACGGGAGCGAGGAGCGTTGGAATGAAACAGCTGAGTTTGTTTTTCAGTCATTTCACAGACACGGCCGGGTTTGTTGACCTTTGAGTCATTAAAGGATGGTCACAAATACAAGTAATAAACTATTAATAAATATATTGAATTTCTTATAAAGAAAGTAGAAATGTAAACAAAAATGACCTTCAAGAAAAACCGAAAGTCGTTTATAATTGAGCTGTTTCTTTCTCTCTCCTCTCTCTCTTTCTCTCTCTCTCCTCTCTTTCTCTCTCTCTCCTCTCTTTCTCTCTTTTGCTCTCTCTCTCTTTCGCTCTCTCTCTTTCTCTATCCCGCTCTCTCTATTTCTCTATCCTGCTCTCCCTCTTTCTCTATCTCGCTCTCTCTCTTTGTGCTTTATTTGTTTTGTTTATACCGTAGTCTCTAATTTTCATTCTTACACCAAAACAACATTTTACCGCGACCCTGCCATTTAATATCGTACAAGACGGTTTCATAGTTGCACGATTTTTTTTACAACCCATTTAGGACAGATTTCGGTTTGTTAAACAGTGAAATACATTTTTTTCCCCACTTGACTGGTTAATCTGTGAGTGCCGCTCAACGTCGTCCCTTCTGTGGGTTCCGGTGAGATGGCTTTTTGTGTGTTTATTCCGATTTTCATTTCATCTTTTGCTGTATTTTAGTGCTGTAATGTTTGTACAAGACGCTGTCATAGTTTTCACACTTTTTAGTAGGTCAGATTTCAGTGTTAAACATTTTGTATTAGATGAATAGACGGAATTGTATTTTGCCTATTCCATTGGTTAGCTGTGAGCTGTCGCTCAACCTCGTTTCTGTAAGTTGTGGTTAAATAACATTACCGTTTGTTTTGGTTTTCATTTGATCTCTAAAACATTTTTTTTTAAACATGAATTTGAAACAAATTGAAATAGTTTTTCCGTCGGTTTTTGCACTTTTTTACATGTAGTACATATTTTGTAGAGTTTGGAATGCGTTTCAATTAAAACCTCTGATCTGGATCTTTTGTGGTCAGTAGAACATTTGTTTTCCAGTTGGCCCTGGTCAATCTTGCGTGTCTAATCTCTAAAGACGAATTCAACTTACTCAGTGGATGTCTGCGAGTTGTCGCTCAATATCATGCCTTCTTTATGTTACCGTGAAATACCTTTTCTCCGATTTGCTCTTGCTTTCATATCTAATATTTTAGTTGTGGCATGTTTGACGGATTAAAAAACTTATTTAACTCACAATTATGTTAGTACGGTTGTTCCACTGTATCTTTCATACAATGGGAAATATGGTAATTCGTTATTAATCTGTTCAGATAATTTAAAAGATATGTAAATATTTTTCGTCTGTTTTGGTTGTGTAGAACATATTTTTTCTAACTCGATAGATCTGATTCCCACTTGTGGTCGGTAGAGCATTGTTTTACAGTTGGACCCGGTCATCCTTGTCTGACTTATCTCCCTATGTATATCGGTCAAAGACGGATTCCCCCTTCCCCAGTTGATGTCTTTGTGTTTTCTTTCAACCTTGTCCCTTCTTTAGGTTATTGTCGAATTCGATCATTAGACACACTGGAAACCTGGCTAAAAATTGTTTGATTTTTTTTTTAATTGTTCACATTGCTTTATATAGGAACATATTTTAGGTGTTTTATCAATTAATTTTAAATTATAAAATTAATCAAAATCGAAAATATAGAAGTAACCAGAATGAAACGAAAAAATAAATTCAGATAAATACGTGTATAAAATGTCATGGTAAGGCCTGTTGGAAAATGTATTAAGGATATAAATTATTTATTTTCATGTTTTGATAGTGAAACAATTTTCCTCAGGGTTTCTTTTATTGGAACCATTTTTTTAATCTTTTAGTTATAGATAACGTTTTGCCTATTTGTTTCTAAATTTCATGAAGACTGGGCGTATCGCTAGAATGTGATATAGTGGTAATAAATAGGTCACACAGAGGTCTGTTTGATTGTGATAGTGATCATAAATAGGTCACAGAGGTCCGTTTGAAAGTTTTTTCAGCAGTAAATGGCTGATTATATAAATTAAAGGGTTCACAGGCTGACCGAACCACTGCACTTTACGTAAATCTACACGAAAGTGTAATTTGGGTGATTTATTTGGGTTTTAAATTTAATAAATGGCAAACTGCTAATTGAATTGATTTGGCAAATAGGAGCTACTTGAATGAATATTTTTCCATCGGTCCAATTAGGAATTGTTAAGGGTCAACCCTGGTACCGGATTTTGTTTCAGTTTTTTTCGTCCAAAGTTCATCAATATGTGATAAGAATATTTTTTTTTTCGTATTTTGTGATTTCGTCGAATACCTCGGACCCGGTGGGAAAGTTAAGTACGGGTATTCAAATGGAATGTGGTGATTCATCGGACTGTCTATTTATTCGATTCTTTCTGTAATATGTTAGAATCTCGGCATTTTTAATCTAAAGTGAAAGAACAGTTGGTTTTGGGTACAGTGCTCTTTCAGTAATCCGAACTAATTGCTATAGTAGAGTATTCGGATTACAGAGGGAGTTAAAAAAAAATCAATAAAAAATGTAGAAACAAATTTTAACATATAACTTAATTATTATTGCATTCATAAAACGTTAAACCATTTAGAATACAAATATATTTTCAATTTTTCTTTAAAAATCATTTTAAAAAATTATTTATCGTTTTCTTTGTTGCTTCTTCCTCGTTTTATTTCATTTTTTAGGGGTTGTGATGGATTCAGTGATTAAAAGTAATTCTCGACAGTCTTAGCTGGTCTTGGTCTATCGTATGGCCTTTCCATCTTACTAACCACATACTCTCTCACCCACTCACTCACTCACTCACTCACTCAACCACTGCTAGCTCATCACTCCTCACTCACTCGCCCACCCACTTACTCTCTCACTTTCGCTCTCATTCATTCTCTTACTCACTCACTCACTCTCTCACTCTCCCTCCATCCCTCTCTCACTCTCACTTTACTCACTCACGCACTCACTATCTCTCACTCTTTCTCTCTCACTTTCTCTCTCACTTTCTCTCCCTCCTCCCCCAATAATATTGCATTTGTTTCTTTTAAAATTCTCACTTCTCGTATTTTTTCCAGTTCGGACTACTGTAATGTTCTGAGTACATCTTTGTTTTTGTGCCATTTTGGCGATTACTGTTTGCAAGGTCAGTAAGTTCTCGCCCAAAGAAATTAGCTTTTCTCTCAGCCTCTCTAGTCACAGTTTTCCTTTTTCGTTTTATTTCGTATGAGGGAGAAATAATCGCGTTATTTATAGAAATAAGTTGGAAACAAAAAAAAATGAATTAATTGATTAGATTATATATAAAAAAAAATCCTTAACGTCGGCAATGGAGTGGGAATATTTATCTGACTGTTCTATAATTATTCTATGCCCATGTTACCGAACTATATGTCGTCTTAATTCAGCTGTGCAGTTTTTACTTTAATTCGTTCTAAATCTAGCATAAAAATTAATAAAAAATTGTTATTAATCTGTGTGTACTTTCACGTGAACAAACGCCAAGGTTTTGGATATTTGTCTGCGGTTGGATCGTTCTGGTCCGCCAGTTCGAGCTTTGCGTTTCGGTCAGACGAATCTCTGAAATTTTCACCGGCTGAACACTGTCAGACAGTGTTTGTCATATGCCTCAAATTCAAATGAGAGATGACAGTTTAAAGACGCTGATGAGGCCGAAAGGCGACGGACCGAAAAATTCACCGTGAGCCAACCAGGATAATCAGGGGACGGATTGCTTTTTTTTATTTTATTTTATTTTTTTTTAACGATACTTTTAAGAAATGAGGTGTTATCATTCCATATTTTTACGTTTTATTATTTAAATTTCCCCAACAGACCATTAAAATAGTTGCATATGTTACATTATTTTGACGTTCCAGGTAACGAGAAAATTTCGTGTTATTTTTCATTTGTTATTGTTTTTATACTAATCAACATTTCTATTCACATAGGAGGATTAGTTGTTACCATGAAATAATAATATCAGGAATATAATGCTTCAGTTCATAAAGAAAAAACGTCTTGAAAAGTTCACTGTAAATTAACTTTTTTTTTTATCGTGGCTTCAAAACCTATAATCCCTGAGTGCTTATTGTTTGAAGGTAGGTATTAAGGCGGCCGAGGCAGCTCGTTAAGTTGCACTGCGTTCGGTGAACAAGCGAGCGCACTGTCTTTCAAAAAGTTTGCTTCTGGGAATGAGTGAATTAAAGACGAACCATAGTCTGGTAGACCTTCTGTCTTGATTGAGGACGAATTGTGGGAAGCTATTTCGATTCTATTCAAACGTCAGGTAGTTGCCAGAGAGTTCAGCGTAACGTTCTAGCTTAAACGACTTGAGAAGACGTGAAAGCAGAGCAAATGGGTTCATCAATTGACCTACGATATCAAGCCTCTGCGTCTAAACTAAACACTAGTCTTTCATTGCTTTCACGGCACAAAGTAGACATTTTTTTACCAGATTGTCACATGCGACGAAAAAACGGGGCACCAGGAGTTCGTACCATTGGCCACATCAAATAACTCTGCCCCATTGTCGCGAAAACCAAATATTCAAAAATAAAAGGTGATGATTTGTGTTTTGTGGAGTATGGCAGACATGGTCCGACCATCACCGCAGTTACCTACTCAAACCAATTATGAGTATCTCATGCCCTGTCCCAGAAACAACCTGCTCTAGCGAACAGAAAAGTTTTTTCATCAGGACAACGCGAGGCCTCAAGGAGGTGATAATGAAGCTTGGTTGGGAAGTCCTAGCACATCCTCCGAACTCAACAGACCTGTCCCCATCTGACTTTCACCTTTTCTTATCAATGAACAATTCGATAATCGCCAACAACTGGAAAATGTGCTGAATTTATTTTTTAAACCTGGGACTCGAACTTTTATAAGAAGGGCATATCTGGGATTGTAGTAGCACATTGGGAGAAGGTTAAGATGCCGATGGATTCTACTCCCCCGAATAAAAGAGCTATAAACAAATTTCAATTGTGGCAATCTTTTAAAACAGCACGAACGCTTCTGTTTGCCCGGTCCTTGTAAATGAAACAATAATATTAATTGAGCAAGGCACATCTAGTAGTAATAAAATACATTAATTAAATAAATGTAAACAAATACTTTGGTCTCTGGCCTGCGGTGGTTGGGGCTGGGTTTGAGAAGCGAAGGTCATACTTAACCATGTTGCGCGTAGGTCATACAACACCAGATAACACACCTAATGGTGGTGAGACCACGTAGGTGTCCGTTGTGAGGAGACCTTATCACGGTAGAGTACTGCAAAGAATTATGTTTGCAAAGAGGACAATACATCCTGAAAGACATGCGCGACCTTGAGGCATGGAAAGAGGCACTGATCAGGGCCATAAATATTTTTCATTGTATATAGACCTTTGTACCTTCATGTATGTGATTGTGTTATTTATTGGAACGAATGTATTTATTTACACGAAATGGGGCTTGTTCTCCAATTACCCCGAGGAATATCGAGTACTCTGAGGCAGTGTGAACGAATGTGTGCCTGGAGCGGCTTATCTCCCATTTACCTCAAGATTTTAAGTTGAAAGATAGGCGCTGTTTGCACGCAAAACCCGCGATGGATAATGGGAATAAGAAGTCAAACTATGAAACTATGCTACAACCCGAGGATTATCGTTACTCTTGGTTATTTCTCACTAACCAGACTAACATGTTTTTATCTTGTCTCTGTGTTTCTGTGTGTTTATTGTTATTTTATCCACATTTAACGAACCCCTGAGGTATAGAGAGGCTACGAAGAGGATAAATAAAAGAAAGAGTTGATTTTAAAAATTCCGTTACTTGATAGGTGATATGGTTCTGCATCATGACTGTCCAGATCGCGCCCAAACTTGCATAGCGTTTATTCACTTTAGTTATAAAGTTATTCTTTAATGAGAGTTGCGTGGTTATGTTCTCTCCAAGGTAGACGTATTCGTTAACCACCTTTTTCCTCCCATCGACCACTTTTCACTTCTGGCCCGTCTTCCTCCATTCCCGAATACCACGATTTTGGATTTGCTTAAATTCACCTTTAACTCCCACATTTCCATACATTCATTAATCCGGTTTATGGAGAGAATTGGAGTGTTACGCTAAAACGACAATGTCGTCCGCACAAGCAAGCCGTTGATTCCCTTTTTCCCAACTTGTACCCCATCTAAATTTAATTATATTCATAGTTGATTTAAATTAAATTTGTCGTTTTTGGTGTTTAAAGAGTTTACATTTTCATTCGTCCAGTTTAAATAGTTTTGAAAGCTGGAACAATGTCAAAATTCTTACAAGTCTATATTTAAGTTCCGTTATAGACAGGTTGTAACCAAATTTTATTAGTCCTTAAAAACTAGGGTTAAAATTAATATTTATAATCTAAGAGACAATGGCCTGTCTATTTTGGTTTAGCAAATTTGGCATTGATTCAGTTTTAATGCATGCCCCGAGCCTTCTCAAGCAAGTTTTTTCTCCTTTGAAATCTGCCTGGGGCTATAATCCTCGATTCATCCATTCTAGATATCCCTCTCAATGGGATTTTGTCGTAGCTGTTTGGATTTATAAAAGCTGAAATCTGCACTCGTATATCGGTCTTATCCGTCCAGCCACCGTGGTTGGGCTTCGGGCGCGATCAACAACTAGGTCAATTCATCATCCAGCAGATGCCGTTTCTAGATCCAAACCAGTCACACTCTCACTCATTTTTAAATACATTCTCTCTTATGGACTTACTATTTACTCAATTAGTGTTGTGGCGTACTCGATATTCTTCCACCACCCTCTCACATTACACTTTCAAACCAATAAATACATTCGTTCTCAATACTCGCTAGGGATACTAAACTATCGTTTCTATTTACAATAAAACAACCCTGTTTTCTTCAAAAATCGGAACAGGGGACCCAGATACTCGCTGCCGAGCTTAAGCACGTTTCTCATATCGGGTGGTAATCCTGTACGCTCTCTATGTAGTGTAGAGCCAAGGAGTTGCACCCTTCAATTAGGTGGGACACATCGAGCAGCCTTTCTCTGCACATATGCGTGCTTTGGCTCAAAAGTAAATGTGTCAACCTCGCATGGCATATCCTTCATCGGGTAAGGATGACACTTCTACGATTCAGAAACTCCGAGGGATGCCCGGGGCTGACCCGGCACACTGTCGCTTCCACCTTCTTTTAATCATGTTTTTTATTGCATTTGTAACATCAGAGTTTGTCGTAGCTGTATTGTTAATGATAACGAATGAGCGAATTACTTCATCCTTCATTTGCTTGCTCTTCGAATGATACTGTCATCAATAGCGTTTCGTAAAAACATTTCTGGATCAATAGCTTGTGAATACTGTATTAAAATTTAGTTAAGTTTAGCAGTAGAAATAGTTGTTGTTGTATGTTAAGGTAATGTAATGTTTGTTATTGGTATTTTAATTAATTATATTTTGTCTGTTTTAGTGTGAATGAAGGGAAGAAGATGTGATCTCGCAATGCCCGTTTCCTGTAGTATAATGTTGGGATGGGTATTCGCCCTTTTCTTGGCATGCTCGGCGGAAAGTAATATTGTGAAAGTGTTCAAAGATCCGAGTGGACTTCCAGATACGAAGTTTAATAATTTAGTCGTAGATAAAAATACCGGCCGTGTGTTCATCGGTGCGGTCAACCGTCTTTATCAGTTGTCGCCGGATTTAGATTTAGTCGTGGCGGAGACGACGGGTCCGAAAGAAGATTCGCCCGACTGTTCCGTCGTTGATTGCCCATCGACGATCGTCAAAAAGTTAATGGACAATGTCAACAAGGCGCTTGTCATCGATTATACGACGACGAGGCTCATCGTCTGTGGCAGCCTATTCCAGGGTATATGCTCCGTTCGAAATTTGAACAATATTTCCGACGTGACGCAGGTGGTGAAAGAAGCGGTCGTCGCAAACAATGCGACGGCGTCCACCGTGGCTTTCATCGCTCCGGGACCTCCGAATCCTCCCGTCACTCAGGTCATGTACGTCGGCGTCACCTACACGAACAACTCGCCGTACCGGAGCGAAGTGCCGACCGTCTCCTCCAGGAGTCTGGACAAGGACAAAATGTTCATGATCGCCCAGTCGGCCGTGACGACGGGGACGAGGATGTTCGTCAATTCCCTGGCCCGGGAGCGATACCCTATTAATTACGTCTACGGTTTCGCCTCCGAAGGTTTCAGCTATTTCTTGACGACGCAGATGAAGCACAGCAATCCGTCTCCGTACATATCGAAACTGGTGAGAGTCTGTCACGACGACGACGACTATTACTCCTACACAGAAATACCGATCGAATGTATAGACAGCGAAGGCAAGAAATACAATTTAGTCCAAGCCGGTTACGTCGGTAAACCTGGATCGGATCTCGCGTCCAGCCTCGGGAACACGGCCCAGGACGACGTCCTGTTCGCGGTATTTTCGGAAAGTGAACAACTGGAAGGAGAAGGTTCTAGTAGACCTAGCCACTTCAGTGCCCTTTGTGTCTATTCACTAAAGGCAATCAGGAGGAAATTCATGCAGAACATCAAAACTTGCTTCAGCGGACTCGGAAGCAGAGGTTTGGATTTCATCTCGCCGAGTCATCCCTGCATTCCAACGGTAACATTTTTCTTTTCAAGTCTACACTACATAATGCATGCATTTTCATTAAACGCTTATTAGCATTTCTTAGTTTTATTCTTTTAGCATGTTTTTGAATAGTTTATAATTTTATCATATTGCTAGTTGTGAATAGGGACATTTTTATCCTCTGGGCAGTTTTTTTTACGCTCATTTATATTTATTGGGCAATAAAAATTCAACAATATTTTAATTCATAATTGTTATAAATATTTATGCTGTGGGAGGGAGATTGTTAGTACATAAGAGTATGGGTGCGTATGGGGAGGGGGGTTCATTCATACCTGAAGTGAAACTGTGTATGGGGGGAGGGTCAGCCCCTGATGTTTATTGATCATCCTCTTACTCCCTTTCCACCGGCTAACTTAAGCTTCTTCCCAATTTGCTATTCCTTCTATTTTTCTTTTTACGTTTTTTTTCTTTGCATAGCTTCGTTACATTTCTTTTTTTTTGGCTAATTGGCTAGTGGAGAGTTAATAGTTTTGACCACTGGTTTGCCTATTCAAAAGTCATTGAACCCTTCAATAACACAAAGCAGATACGAGTGAGTGGTTCGTTTAAATGAAATGTAATATGCAAATTATACATTAATTATTTTCCTACACTGTAATTTTTAAAAAAATATAAATTCACTTAATACGGTAAATGATTTTGTAATATTGCTTCAATTCAATCACCGAAGAAACCACTTCCTTTATTAATTTTTTGGAGTTATTAAAGGACAAGAGTAATTATTTTTCGCTTTTTGTGAATTTTTTCTCATAAAAACGAAGGTCCAGCATGGGAATTAATTATTTTTTAACTAATTTCTCGTCTTTGATCAAATTATTTTCTTGTACGATCAAAACGATCATTTTGTCTTGTTTTCCAATTCTAATGTCAGCTTTTCCTTTAAGTCCATTAGTAGAAAAATACTAGTTTCTCATGATTTTTATAAAAATTAAAAGTATTTCACTGAGATTTTTATCGGCCGACCTTTTCGGATTGGATTTTATAAAAATTAGAGGTAAAAGTATAATAAATATTGTTTTAATAAAAAAAATAGTACCAATAATTAATTGTATGAAAACACATTCTTTTTCTTTTATATAACGGTTAATTTCTTAAACACACTGAAATATCATAAAGATATANGTTAGTTTTGAAAATTTAATTTATTATAATTTTTAATTATAATTCTATTTTTCATATCGTGTTATATATATATCATATTAAAAGAAAAATACTTTTTTTGACCTTTTTAATTTTAATTAATTTTCATACGGTTTTTAAAAGAAAATTCCTTTATTTTTACACTTTTTTGTTTTGCTTCATCCAGAGGATATTTTGTCAGTTTTGAAAATTTAATTTAATATAATTTTTAATTTTAATTCTTAACTATTTTTCATATCGTGTTCTAAGGGCCCATTTATTTAATATTTACAGTTGTAAAAGCCCAATTATTTCACATTAAAAAAAGAACTAAAATTAAAAGAAGAGTCCTTGGTTTTTCCATTTAATTTAATATAATTTGTAATGTTAATTCACTGATTTTATGGTCTTCTAAGAGCCAGTTATTTTATATTTACGTTTTTGTACATTCAAGAAGAATACCTTTTCTATATTTACTTCAGTATAATTTTAATTTATTTATTTTTCATATAGTCTTCTAAGAGCCCAATTNCTTAAGTCTATGGTTTTCTAGGAGCCCAATTATTTTATATTTACTTTTTTACATTTAATTTAATGTTTTTAAATTTAATTCTAATTATATTTCATATGGTTTTCTAAGAGCCCAATTATTTTTTATTTTTTATGTAATGCTTTACTTTCTTACATTTCATTCCAGCTCCTAGGTTTTGATGTTTTAAAGTAATGGTTAATTTGACGGGAAAAAGCTATATTTCTTGAATACAAAACAAAAAAAAGTTAAAAACGCTTCGTACAAAGTTACTAATAATAAATTTAAAACAGTCAATGATTTTCTTATTGACGGTTTGACATTTGTTAACGAAAGCACGAACTCATGATAAAACTGACAATGGACAAAAAAAATTATGTATCAAACTTTATTGATCTCTACTTAATTGATCAAAACAATGCACATTGTTTATAAATCTATGTTTCTATTGCCATTATAACATATCGCCAAGTTATTCAAGGATGTTTAATTAATGAAAAAAATTATTGTGTAAGTAAATATGAGGTTTGCTGCCTTTTGTCACTATTTCATATTGACATTCCCACATTCGAATACTTCCTTATTTTGTCCTGTTTTTTAGTTTGATCTATTTGTTTTTAAGGAAAAATATTAAGTTTTATAATTACCGAAATGCTTAATTATTCAGTATGCCTCCAACTCTTTCGATCACGTATTGCTGCATTAATTACGTCTTGGGCTGTTTGACGTGGGCGTCGACGCAAGGTCCTTTCTTCAACCCACGCTCAAACATATCACTATTTACTTCTATCCGACACAAAACAACGGTCTGTTCTTTCAACATCTTATTTCCCGATGAGTAGCTGTTTTAAAAATAAGAAGGCCGATTTGGCATCGTAATAAATGTCCAGTTTAATCGGCTCAGAGACAAGGCGAGATTATGTGGGCTAATTTGTCCGTAATAATGCCAGGCGGTTCAGTTGCTCAAATTATAAATAGTTTGAGAGATAATTCTTTTAAATAAGTCTAAAACAAATAATTATATGTTTTCTTCAACTAGCTGCGGTTTTCATCACAAATCTATCCATAGCTCTGAACTATTCATTTTTGGGGAAAGAACAACTATACGGAAATTGTAAAACCCAACTTTAATAAAAAACACAAAAAAATTTCAACGTAATTTGTTTGCTTTGATCATGTTTTGTCGTCTCTTTTTTATGTGCTTTGTTTGATTTTTACGTTGAATGTTTCTTTTTTATTAGTTTAAAATTGAGTTTTACAACTTCTATATTGTTGTTCTTTTTTTAATTTTCCTGTGTTTAGCATAGATATTTTGTCCAATTTTTCTGCTTTGGTTGTTCACTGTATTTATTATTGCTTTTTAATGTGTTCTTGTTTAAGTTTTCTTTCTTCTTCTGCATTTTTATTAAGTCAAAGTTGGGAAATAAATGTTGTCTTGGACACAAAGTTGAATTTAGATTGACCCCATTCCCCCTTTTTCACACCGTCACCACTCCTTCCCCATTTAGCATAAAATTTCTCTATTTTTGATCTATGTAATTAAAGAAAAGGAAGGTTATAACGCTAGAAAACCTATTAAACGAAGAAGATCTTCTGAAATATACTAAGTTCTACCGTGAATTTTTCCAATGATGTTGCAAATTTAGTTTTTTTACAACTTTTAAATTTTACAGTTTTTGAAAGATTTAGGGTTTGTTTTTAAACTTAAACTGAAAGTTTTAGTAGGGTGCCGTCTTAAAAAATTCATATTTAAATCTCTTTTCAATGCTTTTCTTGCATTTCCCAAAAATAAGTAGTCCAAGAACTACGAGTAGATTTGTGACGAAGACCGTAGATAGTAGAAAAAATTCATAATTCCAATTAATTATTCTTTTTTGTCTAAGGTTTTTGGTTGAGATCAAAAATTGGTGTCACTAGCGGGATTCGAACCCACGACGACCTTTGGCTTCGCGCTGTTAGATGACCTTAGATAAAAGGAATAATTAATACGGTCAATTATGATCACTAAACAAGTATGGATCATTTAAAAATACAAAATATTTAATTTCTGCGAAAGGATTGTGAATCGGACAATGGTTCATGAACGAATTTTTTTGGATTTGAGGTGTAGAAGCATCTGACAAAGTTTGTTACGAGTAGGGAATCACCCTATTTAAAAAAAAAATTATATATATGTACATGTATTTTTTTGTGGCTTGTTAAACATAGAGTAGTGAGAACAATCGATATAAAGTAGACATCACCCGCGCCATATTCCTCTCTTAGTGAACCTCCCTTGGGAAATTACCATCCTTTTAGATGTTTTTGAAGGGCTTCCCACTTGTAGAGCCCCCCCATTCGCAACCCCTCATACTTCAAACGCAATCACACATTTTTCAAATAGTCAGTGCAATCTCCTTACTTACTTTTTTACTTACCGTTAGTTTTTTCAAATTGATCGATGCCAGGTTTTTCGGCCTGTTTAGAATGCGCGCCGAGGAACTCTAGTTTAAAGCGTGATTTATTAATGGGTGTGGCCACTCTGTAAATTTCTTTTCAGTATCGGCCTACAATCTTTAATTAGTTTTATGAATTTTGTAATATACACATTTGATCCTACGACAGATTACGATAGAAAAGGGAAATTGTTTAATTCTTCTCAATCTGGTAAATAGTTGAGATTGGCCGGTTGCATCGTTGATGTTGTAACAATATCGACCAACATGTCGAGATCTTTTTCTAATAATAGAGGCAAAAGTTCTATTCTTGAGAAATTAAATGCTTCCGCGGTGTAATTCATCTTCGACCTGTTTCAAATTTCATGTGTGAAAGAGAAAGTTTCGAGGCGGGAGGTTATTAAGCTCCATTGTCCTCTAAATAAAATTTCAGTGGCTCCGAGACCTAAGTCCTACTCATTGCTTGGGCCATTAGGAAAAGGGGGGAAAGACTTATGGCCTAATCTGCTTTTTAAATTACCACTTTAAAACCAGAATCTTTAATATTCGACTTTTAAGAATTTGTGTAAATTTTGCATCCTGTCTGGATGCAAGTTTTTCTCTTTTATTATACTGACAACGAGTTGAATAAAATACTAAATGTTTATAGTTAAAATAATTTTAAAAAATTGTTTATAGATGAAAATTTCTTTTTTGTTGACCTTATTATTTGAAGGGATCGAAGCGATCCTGTGCCATTTTCAAGTCATATATTCCATTTTTATTTTACATTTTCTTTTTAAACTATTTATTAATATGTTCATAATACTTACCTTGACATTGCAAAAACATTTAAAAAATTGTCTACTGATTTATATAAGCTCAAATGTACACACACATGAACATACATACACACGTGTGCTGAGTTGAGCCTTTCACTTCTCGCAGTCCACCGTCAATTCCAGATTTTCTAATTTACAATAAATTACCTGTAGGCCTCGAGAATCACCCACCCTGGGAGTTGGCAGTTTTTCACCCTACACATTTACGCTAATAAATACATTCACTCTCAACATTCGCTTGGAACACAAAAATATCAGTACTATACAGTAAAACATTCTGTTTCCTCCAAGAATTACAATTGAACCAGATACTAGCTGCCTTGCTGTGTCAGGTGTTTAGTGGTCGATCGAAACGTCTGAAAATCATAATTTTTATTTAAAAAAATTAATCTGTAAAAAGAAAAAATAATGCAGGTTGTCTACAAACAATGTACTGATTTTAGCATTTGTTCTGTTGTTTGATAGTACGAACGTGTGAGTTAATGCATGCTAATAACGCATCGAATTGAGAATTCTTATCGCGTTTGTTAGCTCAAAAAACTGAAAATGAACAATCTGGTGGTCCAGTAGCAATAAAAGAGAGTTGCGTGATAGCTGAAACCTACTTTTAGCAGTGCAATAGCAGGGGTTTGGACTCACCACTTGTGGTGTTATGCCTGTAATTTGATATCACAATGGAATTAATGTCCAAGCGCCTTGCTTGACTTTTAACAATTAAATTGCCAACAGAAAAAAGTATATTCGGTTTTTTTGCTACCCCGTTTTATTTATTCAAAAGGTGTTAGGATCTTAAAACAATAGTTCGCCATTACTCGGTTCTAACTCGTTCTTTAGCAATGTGATAGCAATAATTGGAAAATGATTGCTATCCAGGAACAGAGACTGTAAAATATCTGAGATTCCAAATTGGAAGGTCAGCCAATAGGAAAAGGGGTAGAAAGGGTACTGGAGTGGGAAATGCAATCGGATACAGTGGTCCCCTATATCAGTGGGAGAAACGGAAATTCGTAATAAGCTATTTATATGCTAAAAGAGTGGAATGATGGAGAAATATATAGCCACGAATTTTTTCCCCTCAAAGAAATAAACTTGTGTAATCTAATTACTAAAGTTTTATTTCAATAACTTTGCTTTATACTGACTGGCAATTCATGATTTATTTCCTTCTTTGCCCAATTTTTTTTCGATTGCCGATGAATTGAAAGAAATCTTTTTGTGTTTTGACAGTTTATTTACAATCAATTTAAATATCCATTGAGGATGACAAGAAGCTGGAACAAACCAGCGAGGATAGGCGAAACTCGGTATTGGATGTTTTTCCACAAACTCTAGACTAAATTTACCGAGTTTGAACAAATTTGTTAATTATGCTATATGTTATTTGTTATTGTCACGAGATCTGCTCGTCCATTTACTGGTTGAATTTCTGTCACGATATTACTACAGGCCGTGTTCGGGCGATTTCGTTTTATTATCTACTATATTATTATATGGACGGCGATAAAATTTCCGTCTATCCTTGAGTTTTCAACTATACAATTCCGTTTTCCGTTCCTTATAATAGTTCTGAAAAGCCGTGAAATACACGGCGTCCGACGAGTATTTTCTACGCTAGCGGTCCTGGGTTCTAATCCCGGCAAGAACCCACGGCTTTTTAAACGATAATGGTATGAAAAATGAATGTATTGTAAATTGGTTTGGCCCTGCGTCCGCGACAACCAACGAGTAGATAACTAATGTGTGTAAAACTGGGGTAACTGTAAAAAAAAAATTTCTATAACGACTGGTATGAGAAAAACTGACATATACTTCTATTGGGCTTTAACAAGCTAACTCCAATCTGATCTTGCTTGTGCGACCTATCGTGAGAGATTTTTTTTTTCCAACGGGTTGGTTCGAGCCGTTGTCTTTTGTCCCATATCTCTCTTCACACACCTGACGTTATCAACCCCCATCCTCTGCCATCAAAATTAAGGGAAAAATTACTAACTTTAGTAAGGGTTGAATGGACTTAACACATATTAAATACAACTGGTAATATTTGACAACCAACTCTTAATATAATTATATACATTGTTTCATATTAGTCCATTAATTTATCAACTTTCCCCCAAAATTCAGGCGTTCAGTTACTTTTGAATAAATTCGGCCTTTTTAATTTCAAGAAAGTTTGATTTGTCTTTCTTCATAATTTAAAATAAAATTTCTCGTTTAAAAAGTTTTGAGGAAAGAGAAACAAACAGTTAATATAAAGGTAGGTTGGTGGTTAGGGATGGTTAGGTGGGATGAAACTTGCCAATTTAGACGAATTGAATTTTTCCTTATTGTTGGAAAACACAACCTTCCTGACTGTGTGTTGGGCGTTTGCACTTTCTCGGGACGTGTCGGACGATCCTTTGAGAAATCAGAGTTCACCGGTGACCGTTATACCTGGGGGTAAAAGTTCATCGATGTAATGGCTCGCTCCTGTCGCACTGGAAATACGGAATTATCTCTTTTCGTGAATCTGTTGCTATGTGATATAACATTTTTGTAAATAACCAACTTATACCCCGAGTGCAATTAAATGGTGAAATTCTCGTAAGGACAGTCTGAACGGAGAAGAGCTTGAATTGGCAATTGATCGGTTTTATTCGGCCATGTTTATTTATAGCACAATATAATTCCGAATATATCCGAAAATTTTGTTTTCAGTGGTCGTACCCACATTATTCTGGTCTTTCAGACGTGTTTCCTCATTTTTGCCATCTTCAGAGATTGATCATTACACAACTAAAAATAATCTCACAATTTCTTCTGAACCCCTACTGGGTGAAAATCATAACAATTCGACCCTTAAAAAAATCAGTCAGAAGGCCGTCCCGTCTGGTAGGAATTTCATCTTGAAAAACAAATTCCTTTTCCAAACCGGGCAAACCACTTTTGCACTTTCGTACCCTTGCAGCATCAGGACCAAGGACTGTGTTCAAATTGTCACTCGGCACGTAGGTCTTTTTGCTTTTTTATTTTAAATTCTTGAAATATAGCTTTTCCCGTCAAATTAACCCATTCTTTAAAACATCGACAAACCTAGTTGTTCGTGTGAAATGTAAGCAAGTAAAGCAAATTCCCTGCATCTCACACACACACACACACACGCACACACACACACGCACGCACACACACACCCACACACGCACACACACGCACACGCACGCACGCACGCACACGCACACACACACACACACACACACGTTAACATAAAATAATTTATCTCTTAGATGATCACATGAAAAAATAATTACAATTAAAATTAAAAATTAAATTAAATTAAATATAAAAGCAAAGGACTTCTTTTTAAAATAATTGGACTTTTAAAAACGGATCAAAATTAGTTAAAATTAAAAAGGATAACAAATAAAATATAAAAATAAATTTGATTTGATATATTTTTATATATTTCAATTGGGATAAGCATTTTTTTTCCGATTATATAAAAAAAGAAGAAGAATCATTCGTTTTTATATGTAATTTTACATAATTTGAAATTTTAGTTGTAATTATTTTTTATAATCTTCTAGAAGAGCCCAATTATTTTATATTTAAAGAAATCTTAATACTACAGCAATTATACTTTAGATAATTATATTTTTAAAATTAAAAATTGTTAATTTTTGGCGCTACGGGTAAATTTGAAATTAAAAAGGTTAATTTCTATTTAAAAAGGGTTAATTTGTCGGAAACAAGCTTTTTACTTGCTTTATCGTTGTCTATTGGGACTTAGGATTTTTAATTTCGTATTTTAGCATATAATCTTGCTTCTAACAACCTGTTTAAAGTAGAATTATAAATGTAAACTGTGTTAAGGAAATAACCATCAGTTAAGGACAATCCTTTATTTACAAAAAAAGGAATATTTTTTGACAATCCAATAACTATATTTGTTAATAAAATGTCTTTAGTGAGTAGATAATACTTGTAACATACTCGATATAAATTTAATTTTTGATTTGGTGATAAGTATATTTTTTTAGGTTTCAATAGCATAGCTTTTAAAAATGCTGATGATTTTTAGTTATTTTTAGACACCTATATGAAGGTCACAGGCTGAACAAATTAAAGTTGTCACCAAAGATTTCGACATAATGTCATGCTTAGGGCCGGTTTATTTTCGGTTATAATATTATTGCTTTTAAATTACTAATAAATTATTTAATTAATAATGAATATAGTTTTATCATATATGTCGTAAGCTTGGTAATAACTTTAATTTATTCATTTGTGACCGTGGTGTTGTAGAACTTATGAGCCTTTATATGACCCTTAATTCTTGATAGCTTTTAAAGAGTTTGGCCGTATATCGATCTGCTACGATAATTGGTTTTCTATACTGAAATGAAAAATGTGGACACGTTTTCGCTAATTCTCCATATGATCAAGTCCGAATTCGAAAAACAACCCCCCGGCAAAACCGATATTATTAAAGTTCAGACCGCAGAAATAGATGATCTGCACCGGGAATGCAAAGCAATTTAGTGGAGCCACAGGCGTTCGATTTCTATTCCCACTGCTAGAACTCCCTGGGTTATACGGTTTAAAAGGAAGGCCTTACAGGGGAAGTGGTATTTTTCTGATGGTTACGATTTTTCAGGATGTAGAGGTAGTCTGTGTCATTTCAAGCCGTTTGAAATAGACTTCTTCATGCCCTTGTTTCAGTGGAAACCTACCTGCTTTAGACCCCTGAACTGTAATTTTCCCATTATCGCTGGAACCCGGGTGGGAGAGGAAACTTTTTTTATTTTTATTTTATGTATTTTTTTACGAGGGGTCGCAACAGCAGAGGACATATCAACCCTCGGGGTGCCGGTGTTTTTGAAAATCAGCTCATTTGTAAGTATGTCGAGTTCGAATTCAGAGGCTGAGAATTACTACCCTTCCTTGATCAGGGCCGCGTCAACGCCTTAACCATTGCGGCCACCGACGCCCCCAGGAAACTGTTCTGAGAAACTAACACTCGACCTGGTAGCCGTTTGAAGAATCAAGAAGAAACCGTGTCCCAAGTGAGAGCAAGTGACGCTTTTGAACATACATATTATTAACTCCACCTTCCGACAGTCATTCCTCAACAATTACATTCGAACAAATTTGCTATCTTTTTCCAAAGAAAAGTCTTCTATTAAATTTATACTTAAAATACTTTTCAAGTTGAAATCGGAGAAGAGATTTAAATTCAAGAAACTTGTACAATCCTTTTAAAGAGAGTTTTGAGGTATTATTTCGCTATATGGGCTCATTAAACATTGCCCTCTCCCAAGGCTATCTCATCATGACCAAAGTAGGCAAAGGCCTCCAGATTTGAGATGTTGCAATTTTTCAGCCGAAACACTTCCGAATCGCAAAGTATCAATATTCAAGCCATTAAATTCATTTGTAATTCTATCGGTGCTTCAGGATTTTTATTTTTAATGCATTAGACGTTTTTTGCTTATTTGTTCAAAGATTTGACCAATGATGCGGTTGATATTTGACGGGGAAGTTTTAAGGTGTACACAGTTGGCCTTTCCTGGCAACTTGAAGTTTAGCCTTTTTTGTTTTATCTTTACTACATTCCTTCATGCGGGTTAGCTTTTTATTTGCTGTAGCGATGTCCGTTTAATCCTCTCGTTCGAAGTATATTTTTTTGTGTTTAATCTTATGCTTTTCTTTAAAAAAGTTGTCCTGAGGATTGAATTATTTTTCATTTTTACATTCAGCGAGATATGACCATTGCGTCAGGTTCACGAAAATGTCGACATCGTCCATGGATGGATGTACATTGGAATGGCGCAATCACTCAATGCCATCATTTTTTTTTCTCTTCAGTTGTCCTGTAAGTGTCTGGTCAATAGAAATTGCGAAACCATCTGTTTTGATTTTTTATTGAACGTAAAAAAGAATGATAAAATTGTGTATTTTCATCCTCGGAGCAAAACTGAATAAGTCAAATTTTGGCACTATACTTGCATATTCCAGTAAGTCTACTGATTGCTGATTTATATTAGGCCAAATTTACACATGCATGTACATATTATGTACAGAGTTGAGCCTGTCACTTCTCGCAGCCCTCGAGAATCTCCCACCCCGAGTTTTGGCAGTCCGGGATCAAACCTCTGTCTTATCCATCTAACCGCCGAGGTTGGACTCCAGGGGGTTATCAAGAGCTAGGTCAATCTAGCACCCAACGCAATCAGTTTCTAAATCCAAACTCATTCTCGCTATCACTCACTCATAAACAGATTCTTACCTATTTACATATCATTCACTCCGTTAGAGTGGTGGAGTACTTGATATTCCAACATCACCCGTTACACCTTATACAAAGTGGTCAGCTCGTGTTAAAATTTCTTTTCGGTGACAGTCATAATTGACTTTATTAATTATTTCCATTAATTATAGTTTTTATCTAAGGTATTGGTTGAGATGAAAAAGTTAATCACGTGCGTGATGCGGACTCAGGAGAGGGTCTCCGAGTGGATCCAAGTTACGATAGCTCAAGTGGCTAGAGCAGCGGACACCTTAAATAAAAAGTGTAATTAATTGAAATTTTTAAAAATGACAAACCTGCAAAAAATTTCTATTTTATGAGCTTAACAACGGTTTATTCGAAACTTGATTATTTTGATTTTTTGATGGGCAATTTAAGTAGGAAGTTGGAAAATCGTGGTCCAGGATGTATCCCAGAAATTAAATGCATGATCCAAGAGTAGATTAGGTTTTTTCTGAAAAACGGTTGGTGTCTTTATTAATAAATTATTTCAGAATGTATTTGCTAATTATTAATTTACAAGCCCAATCTGATCTGTGCCATGCATTTAATTCCCAATAAACGTCTCGGACTACGTTTTCTTAATTTCCAACTGCCCATCTAAAAATAAAAATAATCGAAGTTTCGAATGGACCAAGTTGTTCTAAGTTGCATAAGCTATATTGTAGTTTTGAATTGGTTTGACGTTTTGGAAAATGTAATATAAGGGATCTACGGGTAAAGAAGTTGATCCAAAATTATCATTTCGCTAATTTCATGATGTTTGTGCAGTTATTTTGTATGTAGGCTTGCTATTTTAAGAGCAAACAGAGTTGTCTAGAAGGAAAGTTGGTGCTAAGTTTAAAATCCGATCACAAGCTTAGAAAAGATACTTTAGAGTGTAGAAAATTTAGGTTTTATGTTAAGAAACATGTTTTTCTTAAATAAACACACTAAAAAATCGTAACTTTTGAAGGGATTGAGATAAAACCACGAGGTTTACGGCATTTTACTCCACTTTTGATGTACTGTCACCGAATTTTTTTTCGTGACAAGCTGACCACCCCGTATAGCTACCCTAGCTACAGCTAACCAATTGAGGGTCGATGGGATATTCAAATATTCCGCCATCGCTACTACTGGTACTACACATTCACGTTAATAACTTCGTTCACTCTCAACACACGCTACGGACCCAAAGTAAATTTCCATTGTCAACCTCGCAGGGCTTATTCTTAATCGTGTGAGAGTGACCGTTCTTCTATGGATCAGGTCCTCAGTGGGCCACTTTAAGATCGTAGGCCTGGCAGATATTATATTTGATTAAGTCGCATCCAACTTCTTTTTAAATACTTCGCAAATTTTTGACAATATTACTTGTACGCAAAGGTCTAAACTTTAAATTCTCATTCTTGAAAAGTTGTATTTTTTTACTTATGCAGTTTTGCCCAGAGTGCAGATAAAAGGTTAGACTAACAAGTCCGAAAACAAACTTAGAATATCGGTTAGGAAAAACCTTCATCGTTACCAGAACTCCAACTTATTTGATATCGTTTACGTTTTAGTAATAAACTGATAAATTGCGTCGAGTTTGAAGATGTCGATTATAGTTAAATTGAAGTTTACAGATGACTGGGGGCTCGCGTTTGTTCTTTGGGGATTAACGTGCTATAGGTTGGTGAATGAAAGAGAGCGGGTGAAAGCGGCCGAGATCCGCGACGGGCAAAAGAAAGGGGCTTCCGTCGTTTTAGGAGAATCATCCCCACTTCTGGATACCTCGGAGAGTCTAGGTTCAAAACTGATTTAATCAATTATTCCTGTACAGGAGTCTGTCTATAAATATTTATTTTTTAAATAAACCTATATATATCTTTTAACCCATTATGGCCCAAAGTTGCCTAGAGCAAGACGAACACTGGCAATATGGTTAGAAGGTTAGTGGAAAATCCCTTAAGTTTAGTGATAGAGAGTTCAGATTGGCGCTAGAAAAATCAGTGTTGCCAATTCACGAGCAGAAACATACTGGGAACAGAATAATACTCCGGCCACCCTAAACTCTCGGGATTTTCTGCTAATCTTAAACAAAATGTATGAAGTTGGCATTTCTCTGAACCAGCTTTGGCCTAGAATGGGTTAAATTATAAATGGATATGGAAAACTTTTATGTTCGGCAAATATGTATTACTACAATCTATAAAAGGTGTAGTGGTTGAGTGAAGAGTTGGAGATAAAACATACCAAGGTGGAGAGTTTAGATTGGTGTCAAAAAAACCAGTGTTGCCAATACTCGGGATGAAACAGTGAAGGAAAAACACTACGCTCACCCCAAACTCATGGGATTAGCTAAGGTCTAGTAAATTTGCTTAATTTGGTGTTGCCCTGATGAGGCAACGCCGGGCAAGAAAGGGTTAATCTTAACTTCAGCGCTCACCGCTTTACTTCCTCCAAAGACGAAAAGCGGAAAAAATCTGTTTGATATTAATACTCTAAGTGCATTGGGGGAACATGAAATTATTACTTTGCTTTTGTCAGGATTGAGAAGTATTTACCCCCTCATAACGTACTTTTGGTGGAATGTGGAAAATTTCCCAGCTATGCGTCAATTAATTTTAAGATATATTTATCGACTCCAAAGAAAACGGCCCTTATAAATTGCACTGCCTGTGTCTATTTGCAACAAAATTATTTTAATATGCTTCATAGCCGAAAGTGATGACACTAAACTTAGAACTGCTTAGAACAATCAGTATATTTATTATACCGTGTAAATTTTTATTAAAGACATGATCTTTTATTTTTACTAAGTTTCTTGAATGGTGCAATTACTTGGCTACATATAGGGAGCGCGTAGGAATGACACATATGAGAACTGTCCTTAAGTACGGCAGTGAGTATCTGGGACCCGTGTCCCGATTCTTGGACAGGAAACAGGTTTGTTTTTATTGAATATAGTAATAATAACTTTGTGTACATAGCCTATGTTTTTTGAGAATGAATGTAGTGTAAAAGGCTGATGTGGAATATTGAGTACGCCATCGACCCTCATTTACCTTAGTTACAGAATAGGTCTAAGGGTGATGGAGGAATATCGAGTATTAAACGACCCATAATTGAATGAATGGCATATAAATAAGAAAGATTTTTAATCTTTCTTGCCTGAAGATGTCTCAGAGCAACACGAAATTTAAAAAATTTGCTCAGCTGAGCTAATCACACAAGTTTAGGGCGGGTGCAGTGTTTTTCCATAAATTGGCAAAATAGATTTTGTTTGTATCAATCTAATAGCTCCATCATGGAATCTCCTATCTCCTCCAACATGGCTCTTCACCTCTCCAGTGCATCTTGTATCGATGTTATATTTGTTAAACATAAAATTTTTCATAGATAGGTTATAATTTAACTTGGCTAAAGTTGGTTCAGAGCAGTGGCACCTTTACCATTTTGTTTAAGGTTAACCGGAAATTCCGTTAGTTTAGGGCGGGCGCGGTCTTGTTCCTTCAATGTTCCTTTCCGTGTATTGGCAACACTGATTTGCTTGATCACAAATAAATTCTATCACTATACTTAAGGGATTTCTCGCTAACATTTTAACCAAATTGCTAAGGTTTGTCTTGTTGAAAAACAGCATTGAGCTATAAAGGGTTCAGCAGAAAGTTTATGTTACATGTCTTCAAAAATGTATGGAGTAGTGAGCTTTATGAAGATTTATTGTTTTAAGTATACAAGGATTTTACGGGGGGGGCTCTACTTCCGGCCACCATCAAGCATCAATACTCGTAACTTTAACATGAGAAATCCCAAGGGGAATCAAATAGCTCGTACGTGAAACACGAGAATCAAACGGCCCAACGTTCTCGATCGGCACATGTATCAAAATTTCTCATGTATCAAAAAACAAAAGAAACTAAAGATAAACCTTTCTTTGCGAATTCCTGATAAAAATAAACCAAACGTGGGCAAGTTCTTGAACGTTAAAACCCACCATAAATCCCCTTTGCAAAGTTCTTTATAGATTCACATGCAATCGTTGGGCGGAATTTAAAACTTTGTTTAAAAAAAGGAAGAACTTAAGGTGGAGTGGGACTTGATGTATTCACACCTCTATCAGACTGAATGTTATATACAAGTAAACTAAAGCAAAAGGGGAATGTAAAACATTTATGTGTGTAAAGTTGCAATAAAGTTTCTCTCGGACTTTGTAGATTTGCATGTAGCTGCTGTTTGGAATTTTAAACTTGTCCTCTTAAAAAAAAGAAGCTTTCCTTAAGAATTGGTGGGGAAATTAATGTTTTCATTCACTTGCGGGAGAAGAGAGAGCGGCCCGTCTAATCAGACCTCCATAAAATTGATTTTCTTTGTAGGAACTCACGAGGAACTCTTAACTACCTCGGTTCATCAAGGGAGGAAAGGGTATTTTGCCGGGGTCGGCGTGCGGTAGGAGAAAAGAAAAAGACGAGTTCGTGGAGGGAGGAAATCTACATTACTTGAACTGTTTCAACTACTTGTGAAGGGGTTTTAACAGAAAGGTCCCAGGTTTCTCTTACAAGCTCCATCAAACTCAATCATTCTCCAGTAAAGTTTCTTTTGTCGACTCAGACACTAGAGTTTGTACGTCTCTCGACGGTCATCATGCGATTTTAACCCTTTCCTGTTCAATGTTGCCTCAGGGCATCATCAAATTTAGCAAAAGCTTATCTAATCCCATGAGTTTAGTGCTGGTGCAATGTTTTTCCTTCAATGTCTCAAATGTATTGGCAACATTGATTTTTTTGGCGCCAATATAAAATCTCACATCTTGGAATCGTTTATCTCTAATAAAGCTCTTCACCCCACTATTGGATCTTGTATCGATAATCTTATTTGCTAAATATAAAATTTTTCATATGCCATTTATAAGTTAACCCTTTCTTGACCAAAGGTGTTTCACAACAATGCCTACGTTAGAAATTTTGTTTAAGGTTAGCAGGAAATCCCGTGAGTTTAGGGCGGGCGCAATGTTGGTCCTGCTCTGTTTCTTTTCGTCTATTGGCAATACGTATTTATTTGGCACCAATCTAAACTCACGGGATTTCCACGTTTTCTGCCTAAGACAATTCTAGGCCAGGAAGGGTTAAGAGCCATAAGAAAAAACAAAGCGATAATAAAAACGAACAATGTCATCTATCACGTTCACCTTTTTTTGTAAAAGTCTAAGATAGGCATTATTAGTAGATGTTAAATCCGAAACAAAATAACAAGGCACATACGAATGCGTAATGAATGTCAATCATTAAATTATAAATCCCGCGATAATGCATTAAAGTGTCAAATTTATAAAAGCATATAATGAAAAGGGATTTCCATTTACAATGAGCTCTGTTAGGAAGAGGTACTGTCTGACCGTCGAAGGCCAACCGGTAATGCATTCCCCTCAAGATAAGTGACCGTTTCTTGTTCCAAACTGTCGGTATTACTGAAGTTATCTTATCTGTAATTAAAGTTGGCAATAAAAGGGGATCAGAGATGGAAAAGAAGTACTTTCCTCAATTGTCCTCTTCACTAGATTTAAAGGATATGTCTCCTTTAGATTTACCGGAAATTAAGATTGACTAGACAGCCGGGAATGCATGCAACTAGAGATAAGGTGAGTCTGACAAATGTGGTGCCTTAGAATTGGTTGTTCACGTTTCTTAATATGCCTGTAAAACGATTTATGACTTCCTCGTATCTCGAGAAAAAGCTGATGTTTGTCCCAAATTGCAAAAGATGTGCGGGTGGAATGGTGAGAATCATCTGATGGTTATCACATGAATTATTATACGATGCGACGTTGGATGAAAAAAACTAGAACATTTAGTAATAGATTATTTGACATAACATTTTTCCAAAAGAAAGTAAGTCAATTTATTTAGCCTATTTTTCTCGCGTCTAATCGGTTGCATCGAAACTCAACGATTTTCAATCAAATTATCAAGTTAAAATAATGTCAGTTCTAATATAAATTCTTCGCAAGCGAAAGCATATAAATTCACGTGTAAGAACAAAGATTAATGACCGTGCAGGTCTACCCACGCTCATACCTTAAATAGCACATTCATGTAAATTATACTTGTTTTTATTGCACATCACTCTAATATGAAAAGACACAATATTTAAGAAATTTGTTTCGATCTTTTAAAAATTACAGTTTGCGTTTTTTCCTGGAATTTCACGCTTAAAATTTTATTAGACTTATCAAAACGTTAAAATATGTCCGTTTTTTAAGTAAGTATAAAGACTCATTTTTGCAAGCATTTAGTTTTATTTCCTACTTAACATCAATCAAGTTGTGTTTTTGTTTTTAATTATTGGCAGATCAAACACATCCCAAAAAAGTCAGACTGGGGGCCAACAAATGGTTTTATTTTTGTAAATCAGTAACACAGTGATATTTTAATTGGGCGGGACCGCATTTATTTAAAAGCTCACTAGTTTTCGTGGTCCGCTTGACCAATTAATATCTTTCAGTTAATTAAGTTTTTTAGTTGAGATAAAAAAGTCAGTTTCTCGAGCGGGATTTGAACCCACGACCTTCGGCTAGATACGCCGCTACTCTACCGGATCGAAGTCACGATAGCTCAAGTGGTAGAGCAGCGGCGTATCCAGCCGAAGATCGTGGGTTCAAATCCCGCTCGAGAAACTGACTTTTTTATCTCAACTAAAAACCTTAATTTATTTAAAAGCTTTTATTATTAATCACAGTTCAAGTTCCCAATGGAAATTCACGTATGTACAAATAAAACTTTTTTCTACTGTACAAAACAAAAGTAGTAGCATAAATAGATTTGAATAGTAATATCATTTGAATGGGTTTTATTAAGTTTTTGATTGATCGAGAAAGGTAATATACGTCATGAAACGGAAAAGAAAATATGACAGTACTGTAGTTACCACATGCCCTGATAACTTACGTAATTGAGCAATTTTGTGGTTTACTTCAAATGAAAGAGGTGAACCGGAATGATTCCGAAATTAAGATAAAAAGGACAATTTCAAAAGTGCAGTAAACTGTGACGGGATGCCAATTTGTCTTTTTTTGTTTTGGATTTTTATTTACTTTCTTTTGAAATCTGAGAATATATGTTAGTAAATATATGCGTATANTAATATTCACCGGGAAAATCTTTTTGTTACATTTACAATGAAAGAACCGTATAGAAAATTCTACTATTGACAAGTATAATTTAAACAATTTTAAGATGAAAACAAGCACGACGTATAAACTGGATATGAAAAATTTTATTTTTGGAAAATATAACCGTTGATATAAGATGCAATGGTGAGGTGAAAAACCATGTTAGAGATAAAAGATTTTAACAAGGAGATTTTAGATTGGCGCCAAAAAATAAACAGTAAAAGTAAAGAAAGAAGAAGTAAAATAGTAACGATTCGGCCGTTTTCATATCGTGTCAAAAATTCCACTTTAGGAATTATCCAAATTTCACGATACCATTCAAATTTATAGCAGTAAAATAAAAATTCCAACGAATTGATTATAAAATCGTGTTATTAGCCTGCAGAGTTCTAGGTTGTTGGGAGTATCTATTAATCTTCTGTTGCGTCTAGTGTTTATTTTCATTGTTTTAAATTTATCGCTAAGATAAAATTAATGAAAGGAAAATAATTAAAAAAAAAGACTTCCTAAGTTTTCACCATAGTGTTCAGTAAGCAGAGTAGGCCACTCACGTCTTCTCTGAGGAGGGAAGACGAAGGCTATTGTATTTACATCGTGTCTCAGTGCCACGAAAAGTCGATTCACTTTAGTGCTTCGTTTGCTTTCTTGCTATTTTTAGAAAAAGAGAAAAAAGGGACAACGCCAAAAGTCTTGAACGGCCAAGCAGAGATAAAAGTAATCAGAACAGAACTGTCTCAGACTTAAATTCAATGCTGCCTTCTTTGATAAAAATGTTCAATTGTATTATAAAAAAAATACAAGTATAGAGTATGATGTGAAAATCAGCGACCGATTGGCTTTGTTGACTGGTGAAGTCATATTTACCTTTAGGTGTGTAGGCTAGTTATGAATCAGCGCATTATTATCGCATATCGTCGGAGGCAGATTACAATTTGCAATTGTTTATGAAATTACATCGGTTTGTTTCTCCACAACTTCTCATCTTATTGTGAAACATATTTTTTAACATATACTCTTTAACGATTGGAGTCTCGATTGATCTGTCTAACCGTGTTAGATCGAGAAACGTGATGACGTTAGACTGGACTACTAAAAAATCTTAGATCTGAGGTAGTGGGAGCTATGTTAGTTCTGTTAGGATAAATGTACCCTCTGTAGTAGGTTTATTCCCCATGACATGGCATAGCACAATGATTTATTTGCCCTTTCATTTCTGTACTTCTACAATTTTTTTTCGTTCTGTAAACGGATTTATAAAACCTAACATCGTAAAATTGACGCTAATTGTTTGTTTTTCAAAATTGTTAAAAAAAGTTGTTTGGTGGCGCATCAAAATGAATTAATTAGCCTCTCATTTCTATACTTCCGGAATTTTTTCGTTCCGTAAACGGATTTATAAAACCTAACATCTTAGAATTGACGCTAATTGTTTTTTTCTTAAACTTGTTTAAAAAAAATTTTGGTGGCATGCCAAAATGAATTATTTACCCTCCTATTTCTATCCTTCTACAATTTTTTTTTCCTTCTGTAAACGGATTTATAAAACCTAACATCATAGAATTCACGCTAATTGTTTTTTTTTTAAATTGTTAAAAAAATTGTTTGGTGGCGCACCAAAATGAATCATTTAGCCTCTCATTTCTATACTTCTGGAATTTTTTCGTTCCGTAAACGGATTTATAAAACCTAACATCTTAGAATTGACGCTAATTGTTTAAAAAAATTTTTGGTGGCATGCCAAAATGAATTATTTACCCTCCTATTTCTATCCTTCTACAATTTTTTTTCGTTCTGTAAACGGATTTATAAAACCTAATATCATAGAATTCACGCTAATTGTTTTTTTTTTCAAAATTGTTTAAAACAATTGTTTGCTGGAGCACCAAAATGAATCATTTAACCTCTCATTTCTATACTTCTGAAATTTTTTCGTTCCGTAAACGGATTTATAAAACCTAACATCTTAGAATTGACGCTAATTGTTTTTTTTTCTCAAAATTGTTTTAAAAAAACTTTGGTGGCATGCCAAAATGAATTATTTAGCCTCCCATTTCTATCCTGCTACTATTTTTTTTCGTTCTGTAAACGGATTTATAAAA